>NW_025747059.1:0-72251 GCF_021184085.1 Oncorhynchus gorbuscha
TCACTCTAAGACTATACACTCTAAACCTAAACAACACAATTATCTTGGAACGAAGATACGAAGACAGCAAAGACAGCTATGTAGCTAGCTAACACTACACTGATCAAGTCGTTCAGTTGAGTGTAATAGTTTTCCCAGTGCAGCTAATCAGTGGACGTTAGCTAGCTGGCTAGTGAAGACTACGTTAGGACGGCGAAATACGATAATTACTCAATTATCTTTGATACAAAGACGGCTATGTAGCTAGCTGAGAAGAAATTGCTAAGATTAGACAAATCAAAATGTTGTGCAATAATGAAATATAATGAAATGTAAAAAGTTATACTACCTGCGGGAGCGACGCGCCGATGCGATGACCTTTTACTGTCATATAATGCACCATAGGGCTCTCAAATGTAGAGTACTATATATGGTGCCATTTGGGATGTAGACAGAGACACTGTTAATCTGTTCTGTCCTACATCTGAAGTTCTATTTGCTTATTCTTTTAGGATGAACCCAGACAGGCTGATTTAGGCTGATTCAGGGTGAACCCAGACAGGCTGATTCAGGCTGATTCACAGTGAATCCAGACAGGCTGAGGTTCAGACTGATTCCTGATGAACCCAGACAGGCTGATTCAGGCTGATTCACGGTGAACCCAGGCAGGCTGAGGTTCAGACTGATTCTGATTAACCCAGACAGGCTGAGGCTCAGGCTGATTCATGGTGAACACAGGCAGACTGATTCATGATGGACCCATTTAAATCTGAATCATGGTGAACCTAGGCAGGCTGATTCAGGCTGATGTATGGTGAACCCAGGCAGGCTGAGGAAACAATGAGACATCATCATCAGATGATTGAGATCAAGGCTTATTTTAATGTGTAATTTTACTGTAGTTGACACAATATTATGCTTTTAGCATATGGCTATACACTCATTAGCAGCCATTGGTTCGTTGATTAGTCATTGAATTAGATTGAAGGATGGATAATAGGTTATTTGTTGCCAGCATTGTCATACATTTTATCCCGGATGGAGAGACATCTCGGGGAGAAATATGGACATATGTTTTTTTTAATAGTTAAAAAAAAAAAAATCTACTTCAATACCAGTGGTCTAACTTCTTTAAACCCTCAAATAGTTTCAATACAGGCCGTCACTCTGGGGGCAAATCCAGCTAACATCACCCGTATGTTATACATTACCACAACTTAACTGGTCTTCCCAATCCTCTCATGTTATGTCAACTGTCCTGACTTCAGGCAGTATACCCACAACTTCTAATGCTAAATGCCTGTGTGGTTTCCTCTTCCATTCTTACTTTTTATGATGTGCATTTGTACCTTTTGGTGTTTTGATAGGCATTCATTAATAAAATGTGTGATTTATTGGCTTGCGTCCCAAAATGGCACCCTCTGTTCTCTATGTAGTGCACATAGGGCTCTGGTCAGAAGTAGTGCACTATATAGGGAATAGGGTCCCATTTGGGATACACTAGGATTATTTATTGTTACTGTGCTCCCCTCCTCACAGGTGGACCTAAGGAGGACTTTCACATTCCGTAATTCCAAACAGAGTTACCATGGCATCCCCATCATCGCTGCCAACATGGACACCACGGGTACCTTTGAGATGGCACAGGTCCTCAGCAAGGTTAGCACTGTACCGTTTGGGATTGTGCATTCCAAATGGCACTCTATTCCCAAATGGCAACCTTTTCCAAAATGGCAACCTTTTCCAAAATGGCACCCTATTCCCAAAATGGCACCCTATTCCCAAAATGGCACCCTATTCCCAAATGGCACCCTTTCCCGAAATGGCACCCTTTTCCAAAATGGCACCCTAGTCCCACATGGCTCTGGTCAATAGTCAAATCAACTTAAATTGATTTGCAAATAGTCTGGGTATCCATTTGATTAGCTGTTCAGGAGTCTCATGGCTTGGGGGTAGAAGCTATTTAGGAGCCACTTGGACCTAGACTTTGTGCTCCGGTACCGCTTGCCGTGCGGTAGCAGAGAGAACAGTCTATGACTAGGGTGGCTGGAGTCTTTGACAATTTTTAGGGCCTTCCTCTGACACCACCTGGTATAGAGGTCCTGAATGGCAGGAAGCTTGGCCCCGGTGATGTACTTGGCTGTACACACTACCCTCTGTAGTGCCTTGCGGTCGGAGACCGAGCAGTTCCCATACAAGGCATTGATGCAACCAGTCAGGATGCTCTCGATGGTGCAGCTGTAAAACCTTTTGAGGATCTGAGGACCCATGCCAAGTTTCCTTAGGGGGAATAGGTTTTGTTGTGCCCTCTTCACGACTGTCTTGGTGTGCTTGGACCATGTTAGTTTGTTGGTTTCTGACCTCTTCCCTCTCATCGTTGTTGGTGATCAGGCCTACCACTGTTGTGTCATCAGCAAACTTAATGATGGTGTTGGAGTCGTGCCTGGCCATGCAGTCAATGAGTAAACAGGGAGTACAGGAGGGCACTGAGCACGCACCCCTGAGGGGCCCCTGTGTTGAGGATCAGCGTGTTGGATGTGTTGTTACCTACCCTTACCACCTGGGGGCGGCCCGTCAGGAAGTCCAGAATCCAGTCCCAGGGTCCTTAGCTTAGCGATGAGCTTTGAAGAGACTATGGTGTTGAACGCTGAGCTGTAGTCAATTAATAGCATTCTCACATAGGTGTTCCTTTTGTCTAGGTGTGAAAGGGTAGTATGGAAACACTGCTGGACACATGATCAGACCTGGTCACAGACCTGGACACATGCCATGGTAAAGGTCAGGGAGTTTCTACTGACCACATGATCAGACCTGGACACATGCCATGGTAAAGGTCAGGGAGTTTCTACTGACCACATGACCAGACCAGGAAAAACTCCAGTGGTTCTGTTGATTCTCTGTCAACGACAACAACAACAAGTCCAGTCATCCCCAGGTCTGCTTCAGTGAAGTCTTGACAACCTGATGACCTGTGAAAGGGTTGCCAGGGTGATGACCTGTGAAAGGGTTGCCAGGGTGATGACCTGTGAAAGGGTTGCCAGGGTGATGACCTGTGAAAGAGTAGCTAGGGTGATGACCTGTAAAAGGGTTGCCAGGGTGATGACCTGTAAAAGGGTTGCCAGGGTGATGACCTGTAAAAGGGTTGCCAGGGTGATGACCTGTAAAAGGTCAGTTGCCAGAGGACTAAGTAGCAGCGGTGAATTTCCGTTCTTCTTGTTTCTCTACATTCTCCTCAGCAAACTCTCTTCACCGCCAGCCAGAGCACTACACTGTGGAGGAGTGGAAGGTTTTTGCAGCCAAGTTTCCAAGAATATTTGGAGGTTTGTAATAATCCCAGACAACAATGTTTGGAGGTTTGTAATAATCCCAGACAGCAATGTTTGGGTTGTAATAATCCCAGACAACAATGTTTGGAGGTTTGTAATAATCCCAGACAACAATGTTTGGAGGTTTGTAATAATCCCGAACAGCAATGTTTTGAGTTTGTAATATCCCCAGACAGCTTCAATGTTGGGTTTGTAATAATCCAGACAACAATGTTTGGAGGTTTGTAATAATCCCAGACAACAATGTTTGGAGGTTGTAATAATCCCAGACAACAATGTTTGGACAACAATGTTTGGAGGTTTGTAATAATCCCAGACAACAATGTTTGGAGGACAGCTAGAATTGTCTTCATACAGCATTTTCATGACCTCATGCAACAGTGGTGTCCCCAGGGTTTGAATAATGTATTGAATTCAGGAGTTGTTATGGAAATAGTGGGTGGCCCATGGTAATGTTTCTAACGCTTATAAGGACCATTGCTCTGATTTGTTATGGGAGTGCTTATAGTATCACCCATAGAAATATAATCACTAGAACGGCCACCCCTTTAAAGTCAATGATGCCATAACTGGTAGCCATTTTGAGTTTCCCCCATGAGTTTACCAGTCAAATCAGAGGCTCCAGACCCGTTCCTAATGATTCTATTTCTACGGTAGCACCTCCATCCTTCCAACCCTGGTTGTTCTCTCACACTGCGCCCGTCCCCGTCCCCCTCGGCACGTAGCGGTCCAGTTCAGGCAGTCAAGCCGACCTGGAGAAGCTGTGCAGCGTCCTGGAGGCCGTCTCTGACATCAGATTTGTCTGTCTGGACGTTGCCAACGGCCTACTCTGAACACTTTGTGTTTGTCAAAACCGTCAGGGGGAGGTTTCCCCAACACACTATCATGGTGAGGCCGTTCCATCAAGTTAACACACAGCTGATCAGCTTTCCAAGACTTCATTTGCTTATGTCATTTCAATTACTGCAAATATTCTTACATGTGCAATGTGATGTGCCATGCAATGTTAAACTATCACCTGTTTGGTAGTGAGTTGGTTTGGTAGCAGTATAGGGATTCTAAATGCTATGACTATGTCTGTCTGTGTGTCTGTCTGTGTGTCTGTCTGTGTCTCTAACTGTGGTCAGGCTGGCAACGTGGTGACAGGAGAGATGGTGGAGGAGCTGATCCTGGCAGGGCTGACATCATTAAAGTGGGTATTGGGCCAGGTGGGTCTGGTACTCTGGTACTCTGTCTGTTACTCCATCTGTTACTCTGTTACCCTGTCTGTTACTCTGATACTCCATCTGTTACTCTGTTACCCTGTCTGTTACTCCATCTGTTACTCTGTTACTCCATCTGTTACTCTGTTACTCCATCTGTTACTCTGTTACTCTGTCTGTTACTCCATCTGTTACTCCATCTGTTACTCTGTTACTCCATCTGTCTCTGTTACTCTGTCTGTTACTCTGGTACTCCATCTGTTACTCTGTTGCCCTGTCTGTTACTCTGTCTGTTAATCTGGTTGCTCTGTATGTTAGCCTGTCTGTTGCTCTGTCTGTTGCTCTGTCTGTTACTCTAGTACTCCATCTCTACTCCACCCTGTCTGTTACTCTGTTTACTCTGTTGCTCTGTTACTCTGTCTGGTACTGGGTACTCCTGGTACTGTCTCTTACTCTGTCTGTTACTCTGTCTGTTACTCTGTCTGTTTTACTCTATCTGTTACTCTGTCTGTTACTCTGTTAGGTGCTCTGTTACTCTGTCTGGTACTTTGTCATTACTCTGTCTGTTACTCTGGTACTTTGTCTGTCTTACTCTGTCTGGTACTCTGTCTGTTTACTCCTGTCTGTTGCTCTGTCTGTACTCCGGTACTCCCATTATTATTACTCTGTCTGTTACTCTGTCCATGTTACTCTGTCTGGTACTCTGTTACTCTGTCTGTTACTCTGGCACTAAGTCTGTTACTCTGTTACTATGTCTGTTACTCTGTCTGGTACTCTGTCGATACTCTGTCTGGTACTCTGTCTGTTCTCTGTCTGTTCTCTGTCTGTTGCTCTGTCTCATCTGGTACTCTGTCTGTACTCCATCTCTGTCTGTTACTCTGTTACTCTGTCTGTTACTCTATGTTGGTACTCTGGTACTCTGTCTGTTACTCTGTCTGTTACTCTATACAGGCTTGTTGCTCTGGTCTCTGTTACTCTGGCACTAAGTCTGTTACTCTGTTACTATGTCTGTTACTATGTCTGGTACTCTGTCTGTTATCTCTGGTACTCTGTTACTCTGTCTGTCTGTACTCTGTCTGGTACTCTGTCTGGTACTCTGTCTATGGTCTGGTACTCTTTCTGGTACTCTGTCTGGTACTCTGTTTACTCCATCTGGTACTCTGTCTGGTACTCCAAGTATGTTACTCTGTCGGTTACTCTGTCTGTTACTCTGTCTGTTACTCTATGTTACTCTGTTACTCTGTCTGTTTTACCCTGTTATGTTACTCTGTTACTCTGTCTGTTACTCTAGCACCCTCTTCCTCTACATAGTGCTCTATAAGTAGAGCACTCTATGGAGTCATGAGTTCACCAGGGCTCCTTCAAGAGAGAACAATACTTCAGCTGAGTGCATTTCAGCTCCTGACAAACTGACACGTCATGATTCCCCTCTAGGTTCTGTGTGTACGACGCGCATTAAGACGGGAGTGGGGATACCCCCAGCTCAGTGCTGTCATAGAGTGTGCAGACTCCGCCCACGGCCTGAAGGCTCACATCATCTCAGTGAGTGACCTCTGACCTCAAGAACCTTCTGACATTCTGACCTCTTGGGTCAGATTCAGGAGGGTGTAACGCACCTGCACACTACATGTATCTACACAACATTCCTATCTGAACGAACCCAGGGGTTAAAGGTGCTGGAGCTCAGGTTACGCCTGGCTTTCCCTTTGAGAGATTAAACCGCTGAACGGTCCCACAATGTTTGCTCAATATGTTTTGTTTTATCTCACCAGGATGGCGGATGCAGCTGTCCTGGTGATGTGGCTAAGGCATTTGGTGAGTCCTGGTTTGATAAATCATACTATCATAGTGACATTGTGTGTGTGTGTCCTATTCTTTATGGTGCCTGGTCATTGTAGTGCACTATATTGGTAATGGGATGCATTTGGAACGCATGCATTGTGTTTCGTCACTCAAAAATACTGCCTTGCCTGACCCTCTCTCAACAGTGTTGTGTGTGTGTGATTCTAGGCGCTGGAGCTGATTTTGTGATGCTGGGGGCATGCTGGCTGGCCACGACCAGTGTGCCGGGAGGTCATTGAGAAGAATGGCAGAAAGGTCCAGCTGTTCTATGGGATGAGCTCTGACACGGCCATGAAGAAACACGTAGGGGGAGTGGCAGAGTACAGGTAAAACAGTACTCATTAGGTGGGTGCTTATATCTGTCCTGTCTTACACATGGGGGGTTATATCCGTTTCTCCCTGAGACGCCCTCGGAGAGGGAGTCAGAAAAGCCAGGGCCCTGGAGAAATGAGTGTTAAGTGCCTTGCTCAAGGGCACCTCAACAGATTGTTTCACCTTGCTGGGGGGTGGGGATTCAAAGTAGCAACATTACGGTTAATGGTCCAATGATCTAACCGCTAGGCCAGTGGTTCCCAGCCCTTCTTCGGTTTACTGTACCACCAACTGAATTTAGCTCTGCCTGGGTACCCCTGAAGTACCCCCTTGTGCATTTACCAGAAGGCCTATGGTCTCATGAGTCTTCTCAAGTACCCCTGGGGTCCTTGTACCCCTAGTTGGGAACCCCTGCCTAGCCTACCTTCCGCCCACACTATAGAAATACAGTATCCTTTCAGTTTTCAAGTACAGTAACTTACACACACATTTCCTTCAAAATGTTAATTTAGTAGTTAGCTCTGGTCTGTTTAGTACAAAACTGTAGATGATGTCAAGACCTAAGAAATCAATGTGCCTGATTAACCCAATGGAAAGACCATAGATTTATTGACAAGTCTTCCCCCATACCCCTCTCCTCCTGCAGAGCATCAGAGGGCAGGACGGTGGAGGTGCCGTGCAGGGGGGATGTAGAGGCACCATCAGGGACATTCTGGGTGGTCTGCGCTCCCACCTGCACTACGTAGGGCTGCCAAACTGAAGGAGCTCAGTCGCAGGACCACCTTTATCAGAGTCACACAGCAGGCCAGCCACATGTTCACATAGTAGTAAATAGACGGACGGACAGTAAACTTTCTTGTTTCAATTGTGCTGATTTAACTTCAAATGTAAAAGTGTGAATCTACAACAATATTTATGTGAATGCATGCATTTTTGTTTGTTGCCTGTACACAATAAATAGAAAGAGGAGAAACAGAATGAAATACCAACCTGGACTCAGGGTGTAAGACGTAATATAGTAAACTTATATCCGTGACACTCCAAATAGTATGATATGTAACGTTTGGCATGCTATTCATTTGTGGATGTCCATCTTCCATTTCGTACAATATGTTACGAATTTGCAAAACATATGATATGTTATGAATTCTAATTTGTTGAGGCCAAAGTTATCTAGGTGGCTAATGCTAATGTTAGCGGGTTAGGGTTAAGGTTATGTTAAGGAAGGGTTAGCTAACATGCTAAATGGTTGCAAAGTTGCAAAAAATTGGTCAGTAGTTCCAAAGTTGCGAATTAGATAAAATTCTAAAATTGTCTGTGATGTTATTCATACACACAACCTTTGGGTTGCTTGATGTTCATGTTTTTTACACCTACCCAACCTGACCAACCACTCTACTTTTGTTTTTGTCATAAGTAGCCTTCTGTCTTATGTAACCATACCAAATGTAACATATTATAATAAATTGAGTGTTTTCGAAATCTGGATTTACATTTACTATGTTACGTGTAGTCTATGAGACCAGGCTGGAAAAACAGAGTGCAAGAGTATATTACGTGTAGTCTATGAGACCAGGCTGGAAAAACAGAATGCTAGAGTATGTTACGTGTAGTCTATGAGACCAGGCTGGAAAAACAGAGTGCTAGAGTATGTTACGTGTAGTCTATGAGACCAGGCTGGAAAAACAGAATGCAAGAGTATGTTACGTAGTCTATGAGACCAGGCTGGACCAGGCTGGAAAAACAGAATGCTAGAGTATGTTACGTGTAGTCTATGAGCCCAGGCTGGAAAAACAGAGTGCTAGAGTATGTTACGTGTAGTCTATGAGCCCAGGCTGGAAAAACAGAATGCTAGAGTATGTTACGTGTAGTCTATGAGCCCAGGCTGGAAAAACAATGCTAGAGTATGTTACGTGTAGTCTATGAGCCCAGGCTGGAAAAACAATGCTAGAGTATGTTACGTGTAGTCTATGAGACCAGGCTGGAAAAACAGAATGCTAGAGTATGTTACGTGTAGTCTATGAGCCCAGGCTGGAAAAAACAGAGTGCTAGAGTAAGCAGCTGCTCTGTTGCTCCTCTTGAAAAGACGAATGACAAATTTCAGTTGACTCTGTTATTTATTATTCTGGTATACAGAGACAATACATTTGTTCATGTTCTTTTGTGTTTCTTGAAACAAATTTGTTGAAAATCTAAATGACACGTTTAAAAAATGACCACTGAAATATTTTGTCCATAAACCTGCAAAACCTCTCTAAGAAAAAGACCATAGATCATACAGAACAGATTGGAGTATATCCTACAAACTAAACCGTAATACCACAGTTAAGAAAAGCAACTTTGAAGTCTTCAATTCCTCTTGTTTCCTGTTTCCTGTTGTACATAAATGTTTCTCACATATGAGGTACACAAAAAGTGATTTCCTTTTGGGGGTTTGCGGACCAATGCATGAACATTTTTAAATCACAGATTGTTCAATAATAACAATGATCCTATTTTGTATAATATCTACAACCATGTTTATATTTTAGCACATACATATCTCAGGGTAAAACAGTCAATGGGCGGTGTCTGTTTCTCTGCCAGTTCACCTGATTATTGGCAGATAATGACAACAGTCTAATAATCTCTATTCATTCTCTCTCTCTCTCTCTCTCTCTCTCTCTCTCTCGCTCTCCCACTCTTTCTCTCACTCTCCCTCCTCTCTCTCTCAATGAATTTGAAAATATCCAATTGCTTTCTGTGAATTTTGAAAATATCCCAATTCCTGACTTCTGTAGTAAGTACTTTATTTTGTGTAATTAAAAATGATAAATAGTTTTATGAGAAAGAAAGAGAGACACCCGTAAATTCAGTCTAAAGTAAGTTGGGTACACGAGTGGGTAGTGAGGCCAGGTAGTTACAGAATGTAGAGAAATGTCCACATGCATGGGCACATCCTCTACTGACTTCTGTATATTCACTGTAATCTCCTCTACTGTACCCTTTATGGTCCATATTCACTGATGATCTCCTCTGCTGTTAGGTACTGGTCCATAAATGATCTCCTCACTGTTGAACCCTATGGCACTGGTCCATATTCATTTTCCTCTGTTGAAACTCCATATTCACTGATGATCTCCTCTACTGTTGAACCCTATGGCACTGGTCCAGACACCCCTATGGCACTGGTCCAGAATTCAGTTGAACCCTATGGCACTGGTCCAGTGATCTCCTCTACTGTTGAACCCTATGGTACTGGTCCATATTCACTGATGATCTCCTCTACTGTTGAACCCTATGGCACTGGTCCATATTCACTGATGATCTCCTCTACTGTTGAACCCCTAGTGGTCCACACTGAATCTCCTCTACTGTTGAACCCTACTGGCACTGGTCCATATTCTGATGTCCACATGCATGGCACTGGTCCATATTCACTGATGATCTCCTCTACTGTTGAACCCCTATGACTGGTCCATATTCACTTGATCTCCTCTACTGTTGAACCCTATGGCACTGGTCCATATTCCACTGATGATCTTGACTCTAGCCTTTTCACTTGATAGCACCATGATTACTCTGATTTTCCTGAATTAAAAGTATGAAAATATACATTTGGATGATTATACATTTGAATGATTCATGTCACGTGAAGATGCAATGTGTTCTTAGGTGACATATGTCGAGGTGACATTGAGGCTTGAGTTTTACATGGGATGTCGTTCATACAAAGAACTGATGAAAGTGAATCAGAGACATTTTAGAGGGTCATTGGCTGTAATGATTTAACATGGGAAAACACAAACCTATAATTCAGGTTTTGCACATACAACACAATTACAACTAAGTCAATTGGACAGGTTCACTATACCTGTAGTTCAATGTCAGTGGCTATCCCTCCACCACCTTTACAGTGTAAAACGTTGTATAACGTCCAGAAACACCAATGTAAAACGTTTAATGTCCAGAATAACCACTGTAAAACGTTGTATAACGTCCAGAAGAACCCCTGTAAAATGTTGTATAACGTCCAGAAGAACCCCTGTTAAACGTTGTATAACATCCAGAAGAACCACTGTAAAACGTTGTATAACGTCCAGAAGAACCCCTGTAAAATGTTGTATAACGTCCAGAAGAACCACTGTAAAACGTTGTATAACGTCCAGAAGAACCCCTGTAAAACGTTGTATAACGTCCAGAAGAACCAATGTAAAACGTTGTATAACGTCCAGAAGAACCAATGTAAAACGTTGTATAGTGTCCAGAAGAACCACTGTAAAACGTTGTATAACGTCCAGAAGAACCCTGTAAAAACGTTGTATAACGCCCAGAAGAACCCTACGAAGAACCAATGTATAACGTTGTATAACGTCCAGAAGAACCCCTGTAAAATGTTGTATAACGTCCAGAAGAACCACTGTAAAACGTTGTATAACGTCCAGAAGAACCCATTTAAAACGTTGTTTAACGTCCAGAAGAACCATTGTAAAACGTTGTATAACGTCCAGGAGAACCACAGAATGCCACCAATAAAGGTGAAGTACAACTCACTGCAGGAGAACCTATCAGGTAACTTACTACAGTATATCTAAAACAAGAAGGGAATGAAGACATTAAATCACAAAGAATGCATCCCAAATGGCACTCTCATCGCTTTATAGTGCACTACATCTGACCATAGCCCAAAATGAGTGCACTTTATAGGAAACGGGTGCCATTTGGGACACACACTAGCTATCAAAGATACTACTAACCTTGTCCTATAGACATTGGTTGATGTTCAAATCAATATGGTTACTCTTTGAATTCACTTTCTGGAATATGGCCTATAACAAAATTATACACACCCACATTTCTGTAAACTAAAATGATTGCAACATACAGAGCATTAGGAAAGTTTTCAGACCCCTTGACTTTTTCCACATTTTGTTACGTTACAGCCTTATTCTAAAATGTATTCAATAGTTGTTTTCCCTCATCAATCTACACACAACACGCCATAATGACAAAGCAAAACTGTTTTTAGTTTTTTTGCTAATTTATAAAAATACAAAACTGAAATATCACATTTCCATAAGTATTCAGACCCTTTACTCAGTACTTTGTTGAAGCACCTTTGGCAGAGATTACAGCATCAAGTCTTCTTGGGTATGATGCTACAAGCTTGGCACACTTGTTTTTGGGGAGCTTCTCCCATTCTACTCTGCAGATCCTCTCAAGCTCTGTCAGGTTGGATGGGGAGTGTCGCTGCACAGCTATTTTCAGGTCCCTCCAGAGATGTTCGATCGGGTTCAAGTCCAGGCTCTGGATGGGCTACTCAAGGACATTCAGAGACTTGTCCCGAAGCCACTCCTGCATCGTCTTGGCTGTGTGCTTAGGGTCGTTGTCCTGTTAGAAGGTGACCCTTCGCCCCAGTCTAAGGTCCTAAGCTCTCTGGGGAAGATTTTCATCAAAATCTGTACTTTGTACTGTACTTTGCTCTGTTCATCTTTCCCTCGATCCTGACTAGCCTCCCAGTGCCTGCTGCTGAAAAACATCCCCACAGCATGATGCTGCCACCACCATGCTTCACCGTAGGGATGGTACCAAGTTTCCTCCAGACGTGATGCTTAGCATTCAGTCCAACAAGTTTAATCTTGGTTTCATCAGACCAGATAATCTTGTTTCTCATGGTCAGAGTTATTTAGGTGCCTTTTGGCGAGCTCCAAGCGGGCTGTCATGTGCCTTTTACTGAGGAGTGGCTTCCATCTGGCCACTCTACCATAAAGGCCTGATTTGGTGGAGTGCTGCAGAGATGGATGTCCTTCTGGAAGGTTCTCCCATCTGCACAGAGGAACTCTGGAGCTCTGTCAGAGTGACGTTTTTTTGTTCACCTTTATTTAACCAGGTAGACTAGTTGAGAACAAGTTCTCATTTACAACTGCAACCTGGCCAAGAATAAAGCAAAGCAGTTCGACACATACAACAACACAGAGTTACACATAGAATAAACAAACATACAGTCAATAATACAGTGGAAAACATCTTTATACAGTGTGTGCAAATGAGGTAAGATAAGAGAGGTAAGGCAATAAATAAATAGGCCATGGTGGCGAAGTAATTACAACATACCAATTAAACACGGGAGTGATTGATGTGCAGAAGATGAATGTGCAAGTAGAGATACTGGGGAGCAAAGGAGCAAGATAAATAAATAAATACAGTATGGGGATGAGGTAGTTGGATGGGCGATATTACAGATGGGCTATGTACAGGTGCAGTGATCTGTGAGCTGCTCTGACAGCTGGTGCTTAAAGTTAGTGAGGGAGATATTAGTCTCAGCTTCAGTGATTTTTGCAGTTCGTTCCAGTCATTGGTAGCAGAGAACTTGAAAGGCGGCCAAAGGAGGAATTGGCTTTGGGGGTGACTAGTGAGATATACCTGCTGGAGCGCGTGCTACGGGTGGATGCTGCTATAGTGCCCAGTGAGCTGAGATAACGGCAGGGCTTTACCTAGCAGAGACTTGTAGATGACCTGGAGCCATTGGGTTTGACGACGAGTATGAAGCGAGGGCCAGCCAACGAGAGGATACAGGTCCCAGTGGTGGGTAGTATATGGGGCTTTGGTGACAAAACACATGGCACTGTGATAGACTACACCCAATTTGTTGAGTTGAGTGTTGGAGGCTATTTTGTAAATGACATCGCCGAAGTCGAGGATCGGTAGGATGGTGAGTTTTACGAGGGTATGTTTGGCAGCATGAGTGAAGGATGCTTTGTTGCGAAATAGGAAGCCGATTCTAGATTTAATTTTAGATTTAATTTTGGATTGGAGATGCTTAATGTGAGCCTGAATGGAGAGTTTACAGTCTAACCAGACACCTAGGTATTTGTAGTTGTCCACATATTCTAAGTCAGAACCGTCCAGAGTAGTGATGCTGGACGGGCGGGCAGGTGCGGGCAGTGATCGGTTAAAGAGCATGCATTTAGTTTTACTTGCATTTAAGAGCAATTGGAGGCAACAGAAGGAGAGTTGTATGGCATTGAAGCTCATCTGGAGGTTAGTTAACACAGTGTCCAAAGAAGGGCCAGAAGTATAGAGAATGGTGTCATCTGCATAGATGTGGATCAGAGAATCACCAGCAGCAAGAGCAACATTATTGATATATACAGAGAAGAGAGTCGGCCCTAATTGAACCCTGTGGCACCTCCATAGAGACTGCCAGAGGTCGAGACAACAGGCCCTCCGATTTGACACGCTGACTCTATCTGAGAAGTAGTTGGTGAGCCAGGCGAGGCAGTCATTTGAGAAACCAAGGCTGTTTAGTCTGCCGATAAGAATGTGGTGATTGACAGAGTCAGAAGCCTTGGCCAGGTCGATGAATACGGCTGCACAGTAATGTCTCTTATCGATGGCGGTTATGATATCGTTTAGTACCTTGAGTGTGGCTGAGGTGCACTCATGACCAGCTCTGAAACCAGACTGCATAGCGGAGAAGGTACGGTGGGATTCGAAATGGTCGGTGATCTGTTTCTTAACTTGGCTTTCAAAGACCTTAGAAAGGCAGGGTAGGATAAATATAGGTTTTTAGCAGTTTGGGTCTAGAGTGTCTCCTCCTTTGAAGAGGGGATGATCGCGGCAGCTTTCCAATCTAGGGAATCTCAGATGATACGAAAGAGAGGTTGAACAGGCTAGTAATAGGGGTTGCAACAATTTTGGCAGATAATTTTAGAAAGAGAGGGTCCAGATTGTCTAGCCCGGTTGATTTGTAGGGTTCCAGATTTTGCCGCTCTTTCAGAACATCAGCTATCTGGATTTGGGTGAAGGAGAAATGGGGAGGCTTGGCGAGTTGCTGTGGGGGGTGCCGGGCAGTTGACCGGGGTAGGGGTAGTCAGGTGGAAAGCATGGCCAGCCGTAGAAAAATGCTTATTAAAATTATCAATTATAGTGGATTTATCGGTGGTGACAGTGTTTCCTAGCCTCAGTGCAGTGGACAGCTGGGAGGAGGTGTTCTTATTCTCCATGGACTTTACAGTGTCCCAGAACTTTTTTGAGTTTGTGCTACAGGATGCAAATTTCTGTTTGAAAAAGCTAGCCTTAGCTTTCCTAACTGCCTGTGTATATTGGTTCCTAACTTCCCTGAAAAGTTGCATATCACCAGGGTTATTCGATGCAAATGCAGAACACCACAGGATGTTTTTGTGCTTGTCATGGGCAGTCAGGTCTGGAGTGAACCAAGGGCTATATCTGTTCCTGGTTCTACATTTTTTGAATGGAGTATGCTTATTTTAGATGGTGAGGAAGGCACTTTTAAAGAATAACCAGGTATCTTCTTCTGACGGGATGTGTCATTCCAAGATACCCCGACCAGGTCAATTAGAAAGGCCTGCTCGCTGAAGTGTTTTAGGGAGCGTTTGAAAGTGATGAGGGGTGGTCGTTTGACCGCAGACCCATTACGGATGCAGGCAATGATCGCTGAGATCTTGGTTGAAAACAGCAGAGGTGTATTTGGAGGGCAGGTTGGTTAGGATGATATCTATGAGGGTGCCTGTGTTTACGGATTTGGGGTTGTACCTGGTAGGTTCATTGATAATTTGTGTGAGATTGAGGGCATCAAACTTAGATTCTAGGATGGCCGGGGTGTTAAGCATGTCCCAGTTTAGGTCACCTAGTAGGATGAGCTCAGAAGATAGATGGGGGGCAATCAATTCACATATGCTGTTGAGGGCACAGCTGGGGGCAGAGGGTGGTCTATAGCAAGTGGCAATGGTGAGAGACTTGTTTCTGGCCGGGCAGCCAGCTCTAGGAAGAGTCTCAAGGATGATGCACCTGAGCTCAATTTCGAGTCTCATAGCAAAGGGTTTGAATACTTACGTAAATACGGTATTACTGTTTTTAGGGGTTAATAATGCCTTTAAAAAACTGTTTTCACTTTGTCATTATGTGGTATTGTGTGTAGATTGATAAAGACTTAAAAGAAAAATCCATTTCAGAATAAGGCTGTAACGTAACATAATGTATGAAAAGTCAAGGGGTCTGAATACATCAGGAATGCACTGTATACAGTGTATGTGTAATCCTTTATTACACAAATTGTGGTTTTCATTAAAACAAATATTCCATCCTACTTTTTTTGGGGGGGGGGGGTTTAGATTTAGGCGTTCTGTGCCACTACTAATACTATAACACCATGGAAAAGCTGATCGTGAAAGCTTTTCCCTAAACTAGTATTTCACTGCCTCTCAAACCTGATTCTGAGGTCCATTCTTCCTCGCTGGGACTGTCCTCACAATCAGAGGGTATGATCTTAACTGCTCAATTAGGCTGCTTTGGCCCTTAGAATGTCCCTGGGTTCATTGTCTGGGAATCTACATGTCTATCATTCAGCATTGTATTTCCCTTTAAAGCCTAAGCCTAACTGCACAACGTTGTCCTGAGGCAGCAAAATGAAAACGACATTTCATCACATAAAACAATGTCCTCAAATGTATGGGGGAGGGGGGGGGTTCTAATGACTGAGGGTAACGATGAGCAGTAGAGGATTGTATTCTAACAAGGCAGAAATTATCAATTGATATAACTCACACATGCATAATTCACTTTATAGGTCAATATAGAGGACAGATCTCATGGTTTAGTAAATTCAAGCCTTTCCAGGTCAACCATCTGCTAGCTACAGTATCCACTAACTGTGTTCTGGAGAGAGACTGGCCTCCCAGGCAGTGGGCCACTCACTGTGTTCTGGAGAGAGACTGGCCTCCCAGGCAGTGGGCCACTCACTGTGTTCTGGAGAGAGACTGGCCTCCCAGACAGTGGGCCACTCACTGTGTTCTGAAGAGAGAGACTGGCCACCCAGACAGTGGGCCACTCACTGTGTTCTGTGTTCTGAAGAGAGAGACTGGCCACCCAGACAGTGGACTGTGTTCTGGAAACCTCCCAGACAGTGGACCAAACACAGACAACAATGTTCCTTCCATAGAAATAGAATCATAAAACATGTATATACCAGGTAAATGAATCCTTTCCATTAATGTGGATAGATAGATTAAACCAAACAGCACTAACAACGTTACAAACATATAAAACTATGTTCCCTACCTCCTGTACAACACTCCAGCTCCTTCAACGACTAACATTTGACCTTCCTTCGATGGAGAATTTGACCTGCTGAGTTATAAAAGAGGGTTTTGGCAGAGTCAAAGGGGGTTCCTCGTCCGCCCTCTCTGTCTGATCTCTCTCTGGAGCAGACCACCTCCTCTTACGACCCCAGGGTTTTTTCTTTGTCTGCCTCACCCACTTCTGTCTTGAGGGGCGGAGGGAGCATGGGGCTATTCTGTTCTCTCTCTCTCGTCTCTCCATTGTCTCTCCCTATCATCTCTCCATTCCCTGAGACAGCCTGCAGGTCCGAGGTGCTCCTGGGTCCAACTCCAGTTCCGTTGACCCCTGGTCCAGATCCGGGTCTCAGTCCAGATCCTGTCACCTGGTCCACACAGCGGGGGACGTCCCTGTCCTCCTTATTCAAACTGTCTGTTTTGGCCACTTGCACCAGGAAGACACTGTTGCTGCCTGCAGCATTCAAACTGTTCCTAAAGTCCTTGTCCATACTCTGACCGTCTCTCTGACCATTACTCTGGCTATTCCCCTGACTGTTCCCCTGGCGGTTAGACCCCTGTGTAATGTCCCCAGTGTTGTGGCTGTGCCTCAGCTTGACCTCGTGACCCTGGCTGTTGTGGTTCCTCCCAGACACAGAGCCACCGCCACCCTCAGGCTCCTGAGGGTCAGGGAGACACACACGTCCCCAACACACAGCTTGGCACAGCTCAGCTCCAACAGCTGAGTGGTCCGGCCAGGGCAGCAGGACGACCAGCCCTGGCCGAACACAAAGAACGGGTACTCTAACAGCACCTCCACACACACCTGCAGAGGAATACAACACACAAAGGATACACAATAAACTGTCATTGGCATAAACATTGACATTAGGATGGGGTTATGGTAGCCTGGTCTCAGATCTGTTTGTGCTCTTTTCAACACCACTGCGGTGAGAGAATGAGTGACAAGGCGTTGGCATGGTAGTACAAACAGACTGGCACTGAGTCTAGGGGAATGGAGACAACAACAAGCATCGCAAGCTTACCTGTGCTTTGTGTTCCCCGACACCGAACTGTATGATGACAGCGTTGGGTGTCTGGCCCGTGTCGATGCGTTCCACTGTGCTGGAGTCAATCTTCAGCTCACTGCTGATCTCAGCACTCTGGATAAAGTCCTCCGTCTTCAGGTCCTCCACTCGCTTCAGCTCCCCATCCGCCAGCTGGATGATGGAGCCACGCATGAAGAAGGAGGGAGGCCTGGACAGGGGCTGGAGCAGGGGAGGGGAGAGAGAGAGTGGGGGTGGCCTGGACAGGGGCTGGAGCAGGGGAGGGGGAAGAGGAGAGAGTGGGGGTGGCCTGGACAGGAGCTGGAGCTAGGGCTGGGGCAGGGGAGGGGGAAGAGGAGAGAGTGGGGATGGCCTGGACAGGGCTGGAGCTAGGGCTGGGGCAGGGGAGGGGGAAGAGGAGAGAGTGGGGGTGGCCTGGACAGGGGCTGGAGCTAGGGCTGGGGCAGGGGAGGGGAAGGGAAGAGGAGCTGGAGCTAGGGCTGGGGATGGGGGTGGCCTGGACAGGAGCTGGAGCTAGGGCTGGGGCAGGGGAGGGGGACGCCACCACATTAGCAGGTGTGTTAGACGGGATTTGGATGTGTTGGATGGGTAGTACATGGGCCTGGAGTACAGCAGGGGACTGGTGGTGGCCGTCCGACCCAGCATCTCACACTTGGACAGGGACGTGGTGAGGTAGGTGTGGCGGGGGAGGGATGCGGTTGATGGGGCCAGCTGAGGGCGGTGGTGCTGGCCGTCCTAGCGGTCACCGAGCAGGCAGCCTCGAGGTCAGTAGTAGTGGTAACTCCATTAACGGATATCAGGAGAGACTGGAGGGACTGGCCGTCCGGGATGACCAGGTGCTGCGGCAGAGTGGCGTAGCTGACGCCATGCTGGTTACCTGCCCTGGCGATGTAGCCAATGATTGGTGCCTGGGTGGTGGAGTACAGGCTGTGAACATGCTCGTCAGAGTGGTGGGTGGTCTGGATAACCGTGTGAGGGACAGAAGAGACCTTCAGAGCCTCAGAGGAGTTGAGGGAGGTGAAAGAGGAGGTTCTGGAGACAGGTTTCCTTAGACAGATGCCTCCTCCCTCACTGTGTATTAGTGATGGGTGGACCTGAACAGTGTCCTGCTCAGCACCACTGGTAGGGTGGGGGTGGTGTTTGGGCTGGGCGTTTGCTACCAGCACCAGGGAGGTTTGTAGTCCTGTGGAATCCTGGGTAGTGTAGTCTGCGGGAATGAGGATGTGTCGAGCTTCATATCCATGGTGAACCTGCTGATTGTTCTGGTTAGAGTAGGAGGTTCCTTTGATGCCAGCACAGCTCTGTTTACCGAAACTCCTCTCCAGCTCTCCATTCAGCTGCACCACCTTCAAATCAAATCAATCATTATTTGCCATATCCACAGGATACAGTGTAGTCTACACTGTACAATGACATGCTTACCCACAAGCTCTCCTCGCAAACAGTTCAACATCTAAAAATATCTTAAATTTTAAAACGATGTAAATACCTTGGTGTGTCCGCCCTCAGCTTTGTTGACCCCTAACCCATCCGTATACTGGACCAGCACCTGGGAGGGGGCAAGGGTGAGGGTGTGGGGAGGAGGCCCACCCCAGGGTGGGTGTGGAGCTGGAGAGGCTGGAGGTGGCCCTGGGTAGGGGAGGTGACAGTCAGAGGGCTACTGCTGTCCAGCTGGATGTACTGGTGGGTAGTGGTGAAGTGGGTCCCTCCAACGGACACAGCCAGGTCCGACGGCAGACCTATCTGGACCTGGTTCTGCTGGTCCCCAACCTTAACATAACATAACAGCCAGGTCAGACGGCAGACCTATCTGGACCTGGTTCTACTGGTCCCCAACCTTAACATAACAGAGTATTTCATTAATCGCCCCAAAGGAGATATGTGTTCGCACCAACCAAAACATAAAAAACACTAATAATTATACAGTGGGGCAAAAAAGTATTTAGTCAGCCACCAATTGTGCAAGTTCTCCCACTTAAAAAGATGAGAGAGGCCTGTAATTTTCATCATAGGTACACTTCAACTATGACAGACAAAATGAGAAAAAAAATCCAGAAAATCACATTGTAGGATTTTTAATTAATTTATTTGCAAATTATGGTGAAAAATAAGTATTTGGTCAATAGCAAAAGTTTATCTCAATACTTTGTTATATACCCTTTGTTGGGAATGACAGAGGTCAAACGTTTTCACACACTGTTGCTGGTATTTTGGCCCATTCATCCATGCAAATCTCCTCTAGAGCAGTGATGTTTTGGGGACTTTCAACTCCTCCAAAGATTTTCTATGGGGTTGAGATCTGGAGACTGGCTAGGCCAGTCCTTGAAATTATTCTTAATGAAGCCACTCCTTCATTGCCCGGGCGGTGTGTTTGGGATCATTGTCATGCTGAAAGACCCAGCCACTTTTCATCTTCAATGCCGTTGCTGATGGAAGGAGGTTTTCACTCAAAATCTCACGATACATGGCCCCATCCATTCTTTCCTTTACATGGATCAGTCGTCCTGGTCCCTTTGCAGAAAAACAGTCCCAAAGCATGATGTTTCCACCCCCATGCTTCACAGTAGGTATGGTGTTCTTTGGATGCAACTCAGCATTCTTTGTCCTCCAAACACGACAAGTTGAGTTTTTACCAAAAAGTTATATTTTGGTTTCATCTGACCATATGGTATTCTCCCAATCTTCTTCTGGATCATCCAAATGCTCTCTAGCAAACTTCAGACGGGCCTGGACATGTACTGGCTTAAGCAGGGGGACACGTCTGGCACTGCAGGATTTGAGTCCCTGGCGGTGTAGTGTGTTACTGATGGTAGGCTTTGTTACTTTGGTCCCAGCTCTCTGCCGGTCATTCACTAGGTCCCCCCGTGTGGTTCTGGGATTTTTGCTCACCGTTCTGGTGATCATTTTGACCCCATGGGGTGAGATCTTGCGTGGAGCCCCAGATCGAGGGAGATTATCAGTGGTATTGTATGTCTTCCATTTCCTAATAATTGCTCCCACAGTTGATTTGTTCAAACCAAGCTGCTTACCTATTGCAGATTCAGTCTTCCCAGCCTGGTGCAGGTCTACAATTTTGTTTCTGGTGTCCTTTGACAGCTCTTTGGTCTTGGCCATATTGGAGTTTGGAGTGTGACTGTTTGAGGTTGTGGGCAGGTGTCTTTTATACTGATAACAAGTTCAAACAGGTGCCATTAATACAGGTAACGAGTGGAGGACAGAGGTGCCAAGGTCCTGGAGTGACCTAGCCAGTCTCCAGATCTCAACCCCATAGAAAATCTTTGGAGGGAGTTGAAAGTCGATGTTGCCAAGCAACAGCCCCAAAACATCACTGCTCTAGAGGAGATCTGCATGGAGGAATGGGCCAAAATACCAGCAACAGTGTGTGAAAACCTTGTGAAGACTTACAGAAAACGTTTGACCTCTGTCATTGCCAACAAAAGGTATATAACAAAGTATAGAGATAAACTTTTGTTATTGACCAAATACTTATTTTCCACCTTAATTTGCAAATAAATTCATTAAAAATCCTACAATGTGATTTTCTGGATTTTTTTTCTTCTAATTTTGTCTGTCATAGTTGAAGTGTACCTATGATGAAAATTACAGGCCTCTCTCATCTTTTTAAGTGGGAGAACTTGCACAACTGGTGGCTGACTAAATACTTTTTTGCCCCACTGTATAATAATAATACTACTAATTAATTACATAATAAATACCAGTGCTGGGGAAGCTACTATGAAAGTTTATCAAGCTAATTACTTCACTCTGGAAGAAGTTATGCTATATTAAATCCAGCCTTAAGAAAATATAGTTTACTGAACCTTAAAGTTATCTTGAAAAAGTAGTTGACTACTTTAATGATGCATTATCATATTGAAATCTGAAATGTCAGTCTAGAAATTGCAAAAACAGATCACAATCTAGTCTATTAAACACAGAAATTATGTTTTAAGTGAGAATTGGGCAGGTCTGACACAAATTGTCTTCCCATAATTTAGTTAAACTACCAGCAAAATACTGCAAAATGTAGTTAATATATAATAATAATATATGTTTAGCAGACTTTTATCCAAAGCGACTTACAGTCATGTGTCATACATTCTACTCCCCAACCCACTACCCTGGCGTTACAAGCGCCATGCTCTACCAACTGAGCTACATAAGGACCATTAACTTACTAGTTGAACTCCATTAGTTCACTACTCCCCAACACCGAAACGGTGCCTTTGGAAAGTATTCAGACCCCTTGACTTTTTCCACAATGGATTAAATACATAAACAATCTGAACACAGTGAACATAATGACAAAGCAAAAACAGGTTTTTATACATTTTTGTAAATGTATAAAAATAAATGTAAAAAATACCTTATTGTGTGTAGATTGATGAGGGGGAAAAAAACAATTGAATCCATTTTAGAATAAGGCTGCAACGTAACAAAATGTGGAAAAAGTCAAGGGGTCTGAATACTTTCCGAATGCATACACAATATACACACACCTTGGTGGCCTGGGAGATGAGGGCGGTGGTGTAGCAGTGGCCGTCCAGATGGTGGCGCTGTTGCCCTGTGGAGGCGGCTACACTGGTGGCAGTGGACTGGATGATCTGAGAGGAGATGTAGCCAGTGTACGGCCCCGAGCTAATGAACTGGAGGTTAGGGCGAGCTGGGCGTACTGGATTGTCCCGCCCTGTTGGCTGAGCCCCACCCCAGTGGGGTAGATCGTGGAGAGAGAGGACAGGGGGAGAGCAGAAGGGGAGGGGGATGAAGAGGAGGACGAGGAGACATGAAACCTGGGGCTGGGAGTTTCTGTGGATCTGCAGCGTTCGCTGGCTACATTGGCCAGCCAAGCCAGGTTCTCTGTGTGTAAGGTAGTGTCTGCTGAGGCTGCAGCTGCTGCTGGTGACACCACAGGCCCCTGCTCCAGAGCTAGGATCTCAGCTGCTGCTGGTACCACCACAGGCCTCTGCTCCAGAGCCAGGATCTCAGCTGCTGCTGTTACCACCACAGGCCTCTGCTCCAGAGCCAGGATCTCAGCTGCTGCTGTTACCACCACAGGCCTCTGCTCCAGAGCCAGGATCTCACGCTTCTTTGGGGGTAGACAGCCGTGACTCCTCTCCTGGTTGGATTTCATGGTTGGTTTTCACTCTTTGTTTGTCTCTCAAGTAGGTTTTTTGAACCTACTGTTTCTCTCTCTCTTTGTCCCTATCTCTGTTTCTCTCTCTCTCTTTGTCCCTATCTCTGTTTCTCTCTCTCTTTGTCCCTATCTCTGTTTCTCTCTCTCTTTGTCCCTATCTCTGTTTCTCTCTCTCTTTGTCCCTATCTCTGTTTCTCTCTCTCTTTGTCCCTATCTCTGTTTCTCTCTCTCTTTTTGTCCTCTCTCTTTGTCCCTATCTCTGTTTCTCTCTTTTTTTGTCCCTATCTCTGTTTCTCTCTCTCTTTGTCCCTATCTCTGTTTCTCTCTCTCTTTGTCCCTATCTCTGTTTCTCTCTCTCTTTGTCCCTATCTCTGTTTCTCTCTCTCTTTGTCCCTATCTCTGTTTCTCTCCCTATCTCTGTTTCTCTTCTCTTTGTCCCTATCTCTGTTTCTCTTTCTCTTTGTCCCTATCTCTGTTTCTCTCTCTCTTTGTCCCTATCTCTGTTTCTCTCTCAATTTCAATTCAATTTAAGGGCTTTATTGGCATGGGAAACATCTCTCTCTCTCAGTGTTGTCGTGGCTCTATCAGGTCTCTTTCAGGTCTTCACTGTGTGACTGTGTGTCCTGGACTCAGTAGTCTAGAGAGGGCAGAGTGACACCCGCCAGGCGACAGAGAGGACGACTCCATGGACTTCATGAGGAATCATCTCTGACCAACCACCAGCCTCCACAACGTCCGCCAGCTGTAAATCTGGAGACAGAGGAAGAAACACAATTGTTATGTTCTAGCATGTAGAAACAACAGAGAAGAATGATGACTGTACATTTCCAACATGCTTACTCTCTGTGCATGACACACGTCAAAGGATATATGCAATCATCACATTCCATGTTTTAACATGCGCCCCTGCAGGCATGAGATGCGGGTGAGTAGAGAGTGAGAAAGAGGACATGTAACAGGCTTGGTTTGAAGCGTGAACATCATGGTATGAGTTTAGGCTATTACTGGCATCAGAACTTTACTTAAATAAAGAATATTTTCAGGAACAAAACAATAACATTATTAACCGATTCTCAAGATTTGAAAATAACAGTTCTGTTCCGGAACACCAGAGATCTCTTTAGTTGCTGGTTCTATTTCTGTTACTGGAAATTTTGTTGTTTTTTTCCCCCGTTTTTGGTTGTGTTTCCTGAACCGGTACCAACCCCTGCTTCAATGACTGAGTGGAAAAAGGTAGGTGTGAAAATCAAGCCAGACACCAGATCCAATGACATCCTGGTTGTTGTTGTTCTGTGTGTATTTATATCACATTTTTTTACCCCTTTTTCTCCCCAATATCCTGGTTTCCAATTGGTAGTTACAGTCTTGTCTCATCGCTGCAACTCCCGTACGGACTCGGGAGAGACGAAGGTCGAGAGCCATGCATCCTCCGAAACACAACCCAACCAAGCCGCACTGCTTCTTGACACAATGCCCACTTAACCCGGAAGCCAGACGCACCAATGTGTCGGAGGAAACACCTTACACCTGGAGACCGTGTCAGCGTGCAATGCGCCCGACCCTCCACAGGTGTCGCTAGTGCGCGATGGGACAAGGACATCCCTGCCGGCCAAACCCTCCCCTAACCCGGACGACGCTGGGCCAATTGTGCCCCCCCCCATGGGTCTCCCGGTCGCGGCCGACTGCGACAGAGCCTGGGCTCGAACCCAGAATCTCTAGTGGCACAGCTAGTGATGCAGTACCTTAGACCACTGTGCCACTCGGGAGGCCTGTATGTGTGTATTTATGTATGTGCGTGTGCGTGAGTGTGTGTCCATACATTTCACCCAAGTCACTCCGCATTGAAATGATAATTTGACAATCACATCATGATGTTCTATGAAGTCACGTTGTATTGTGTATATTACCCCCCTCACGCCTCATCGTCATCAACATCATCTACACATTCAACAATAAACATACAGGCAAAAGCCTGGACTGAAGACCTCAGTGAACCTCCATAACAGTGTGCCTGATAAAGCCTGCTAGATGTACCATTCTATATCTATAACAGAACAGCCTGATAAAGCCTGCTAGATGTACCATTCTATATCTATAACAGAACAGCCTGATAAAGCCTGCTAGATGTACCATTCTATATCTATAACAGAACAGCCTGATAAAGCCTGCTAGATGTACCATTCTATATCTATAACAGAACAGCCATTCTAAATCTATAACAGGCCTGATAAAGCCTGTCTATTCTATATCTATAACAGATACAGCCTGATACAGCCTGCTAGATGTACCATTCTATATCTATAACAGAACAGCCTGATAAAGCCTGCTAGATGTACCATTCTATATCTATAACAGAACAGCCTGATAAAGCCTGCTAGAGTAAACATTCTATATCTATAACAGAACAGCCTGATAAACAGAAGGGAAAAAGGGAGAAGGAGAGGAGATAAACAGAGAGGCAGGAAGAAAGGGAGAAGGAGAGGAGATAAACAGAGAGTCAGGAAGAAAGGGAGAAGGAGAGGAGATAAACAGAGAGGCAGGAAGAAAGGGAGAAGGAGAGGAGATAAACAGAGAGGCAGGAAGAAAGGGAGAAGGAGAGGAGATAAACAGAGAGGCAGGAAGAAAGGGAGAAGGAGAGAGATAAACAGAGAGGCAGGAAGAAAGGGATAAACAGAGAGGCAGGAAGAAAGGGAGAAGGAGAGGAGATAAACAGAGAGGCAGGAAGAAAGGGAGAAGGAGAGGAGATAAACAGAGAGGAAGAAAGGGAGAAGGAGAGGAGATAAACAGGAAGAAAGGGAGAAGGAGAGGAGATAAACAGAGAGGCAGGAAGAAAGGGAAGAGAGGAGATAAACAGAGAGGCAGGAAGACAGAAAGCATGATGGCAGGCAGGGAGGGAGAAATAGATAAACAGAAAGACAACACATGATGGCAGGCAGGGAGGGAGAGATGCAGCGAAAAACATGGAGTGACAGAGAAAGAGGGAGGGGAAAAGAGAGAGAAAAACAAAGCGAGAGGGAGGGAGAGAGGAAAACAGAAAGTGGCAGAGGATGGGAGAAGGAGAGAGAAAGAGAGAGAAGGAGAGAGAGAGAGGGGGGAGAGAAGAGAGAGAGAGAGAGAGAGAGAGAGAGAGAGAGAGAGAGAGAGAGAGAGAGAGAGAAAGAGAGAGAGAGGGGAGAGAAAGAGAGAGGGGAGAGAGAGAGCTGCTTTTCCTGACCCACATTAAGCAGTGCCTGTAGCATCAGAGCACCATATCGCCTCCACTTCATGCAGACATTGTCGATTAGCTCCACACAGACACACACACGCTACGACACTGCTACAGCACAACCCCATCACCATGGCAATCCCATGATAACACCACGAGGACAACACCACGACAACCCGAACCTTGACAATGAACACTGCGGTAACACAAAAACAATCTCTGAGGCATGGTTACAGGAGAGTCACAACACGGAGACACCATGTCCCACTTTCCACTGGTGCAAAAAGTCACCTGTTTACAGTCACACACACACACACACACACACACACACACACACACACACACACACACACACACACACACACACACACACACACACACACACACACACACACACACACACACACACACACACACACACACACACACACACACACACACACACTGCCCCACAACGCTAAAGACAACCAGAGGATCCCAGCACCCTTGGACAACTGTCCTGTGCTCAGCTATATGGAGAGTCTCTCCTCACATGCCCCAGAGGCAGCAGACACGACCTGAATGGGAACAAGCATTGTTCCATTCACTACCACTCACTCACCTCACCTCACCTCACCTCAACTCACCTACCTCACCTCACCTCAACTCAACTCACCTACCTCACCTCACCTCACCTACTTCACGTCACCTTACCTCACCTACCTCACCTCACTTCAACTCACCTCACCTACCTCACCTCACTTCAACTCACCTCACCTACTTCACCTCACCTCGCCTACTTCACCTCACCTACCTCACCTCACCTACCTCACCTACCACACCTCACTTCAACTCACCTCAATTCACCTACCTCACTTCACTTCAACTCACCTCACCTACCTCATTTACCTCACCTCACCTCACCTCAATTCACCTACCTCACCTCACTTCAACTCAACTCACCTACCTCACCTCACCTCACCTCAATTCACCTACCTCACCTCACCTACCTCACCTCACCTCGCCTACTTCACGTCACCTACCTCACCTCACCTACTTCACCTCACCTACCTCACCTCACCTACTTCACCTCACCTACCTCACCTCACCTCACCTACCTCACCTCAACTCAGCTCAACTCACCTACCTCACCTCACCTACTTCACCTCACCTACTTCACATCACCTACCTCACCTCACCTACATCACCTCACCTACCTCACCTCACCTACCTCATCTCATCTCAACTCACCTACCTCACCTCACCTCACCTCAACTCACTCACGACCAATGACTGGCTATGTCCTAAATCTGGGTTTGGTGGATGCCAGGACAACACTACCTGCTCCAAGTTTGGTGGAGGAGGAATAATGGTCTGGGGCTGTTTTTCATGGTTTGTGCCCTTTAGTTCCAATGAAGGGAAATCTTAACACTACAGCAGACAATGACTTTCCAGACGATTCTGTGCTTCCAACTTTGTGGCAACAGTTTGGGGAAGGCCCTTTCCTGTTTCAGCATGACAATGCCCCTGTGCACAAAGCGAGGTCTGTACAGAAATGGTTTGTCATGATCAGTGTGGAAAAGTTTGACTGGCCTGCACAAAGACCTGACCTGTACCCTATTGATCACCTTTGGGATGAATTGGAACGTTGACTACGAGCCAGGCCTAATCGTCTAACATCAGTGCCTGACCTCACTAATGCTCTTGTGGCTGAATAGAAGCAAGCTCCTGCAGTAATGTTCCAACATCTAGTGGAAAGCCTTCCCAGAAGACAGGAGGCTGTCATAGCAGCAAAGGGGGGACCAACTCCATATTAATGCCCATGATTTTGGAAGGAGATGTTTGAAGAGCAGGTGTCCACATACTTTTGGCCATGTAGTGTATCTGTATGATGGCATTTGGGATGCAGGCACTCACTGACATGGATAGCAAGCAGCACAGAAACCAAGGAGGAAACCGTCTCCATTTCCCACAGTTATTATTATAACCTTGAGACCAACAAACACACGGCCAGTAAGATAACACTGATGAGAACACTCATGTACTAAACTCACAGTCCACAAATACAGGAAGCTCTTTGGGTCCTTTGGCTAGGCAGACCTGGAGAGGGACGGGTTGCATCCCGTATGGCACCCTATTCCCTATATAGTGCACTTGACCTTATGGGCCATGGTCACATTATGTACATTATTCCCAGAAATTAGCTTTGACAACATGTTGCCTTGCTGTGTTTCTGTCACCTGACTCTATTGTTGTCACAGAGACTACACTACATATGACTGACTGAATGACTGGCTGGCTGGCTGGCTGACTACCTGACTGACTGACTGACTGGCTGACTGAATGGATGACTGACTGGCTTACTGACTGACTGATTGACTGGCTGGCTGGCTGACTGACTAACTGACTGATAGACTGGCTAGCTGTCTGACTGGCTGAATGACTGACTGGCTGAATGACTGATTGACTGGCTGGCTGGCTGACTGACTAACTGACTGATAGACTGGCTGGCTGAATGACTGAATTAATGAATGACTGGCTGGACTGAATTAATGAATGACTGGCTGGCTGTCTGACTGACTGACTGGCTGGCTAGCTGTCTGACTGACTGGCTGAATGACTGACTGGTTGATTGACTGACTGATTGACTGACTGGTTGACTGGCTGAATGATTGGCTGGGCTGGCTGACTGACTGAATGACTGGCTGGACTGAATTAATGAATGACTGGCTGGCTGACTGACAATGACTGGCTGGCTGGCTAGCTGTCTGACTGACTGACTGGCTGAATGACTGACTGGTTGATTGACTGACTGATTGACTGGCTGACTGACTGACTGGTTGACTGGCTGAATGATTGGCTGACTGGCTGAATGACTGACTGGTTGACTGAATGACAGGCTGACTGACTGGTTGACTAGCTGAATGATTGGCTGAATGACTGACTGGTTGACTGACTGGTTGACTGAATGACAGGCTGACTGACAATGACTAACTGATTGACTGACTGGCTGAATGACTGACTGGTTGACTGAATGACAGGCTGACTGACAATGACTAACTGACTGTCTACACTCTCCATCAGATATTATCTTTCCCCCACAAATCTCCTATAAATGTACCAAACACAAGGTTAACCATCTGTGTGAGTCTATTGAGCTACTATCTTTAATGCTCCAAATAAACCCTTCCATTCCCTGACTGACTCTCCCTTTAACAGGAGGACCAGGAGTGTAAAGGAGATTCTAATGCTGTGTTCGTCACCAAGTGGGAGGTGGGAATTTACAAAGTTGGATGCATTCACATACTTTAAACAAATTTAAAGTAACGCCGATTGGCTAATGACCAACAAGCTGCGAAAACCATAAACTAAAAGTACAGCTATCGTGCTTATAAACAAATTATAGTGTTAAAAAAACAACATATTAACAGATTGATTTTTATTTTAAAAAGTTTTGTTGTTGCAGTTAAATACCCAAAATGCTGTTATGAAGGTCATTTCCTTGGTAGGTGATGTCAGAGGTCAGCATGTGGGTGAAGTGGCAGCTCAGGATGACAGATGAGTTTTACACTAGTAATTACCGGTTAGAGGGTCGGTCCACTGGAGTTTTCCCAGTCGTATGTGGTAAATTCCCATTTAGTTATGAACGCAGTATTAGCGTGAGAGAGAAAGAGAGAGAGAGAGAGAGAGAGAGAGAGAGAGAGAGAGAGAGAGAGAGAGAGAGAGAGAGAGAGAGAGAGAGAGAGAGAGAGCTGTGGCTAGCTGGCTGTTTGTCTTCTTTTCACAATGACTCCAGGGTCCTGCATCGCTCATCTCCTCACTAAGCTCACACAATGTTAGACGACAGACAGACGCAGACAGACGCAGACAGAGAGGCGGAGACAAACAGAGAGGTCAGGGATTCCCGTGTAAACAAGCAAACACCTCTCTCTACAAAACCTGTATGACTTGGCTCTTTTGTAAATATATTTACCGTAAAGCGAACCAAAGCCAACCAGATGCAGTGTACTGTTCTGTAGCCTCTAGGGGCATTACTGGATGACAGTGTACTGTTCTGTAGCCTCTAGGGGCATTACTGGATGACAGTGTACTGTTCTGTAGCCTCTAGGGGCATTACTGGATGACAGTGTACTGTTCTGTAGCCTCTAGGGGCATTACTGGATGACAGTGTACTGTTCTGTTCTAGGGGCATTACTGGATGACAGTGTACTGTTCTGTAGCCTCTAGGGGCATTACTGGATGACAGTGTACTGTTCTGTAGCCTCTAGGGGCATTACTGGATGACAGTGTACTGTTCTGTAGCCTCTAGGGGCATTACTGGATGAGGGAATGACAGTGGTGATGAACACATGAGTGGAGAGGACCAGGGTCCAAAATACTATCCCACAAATCAAGAAGAAACCAGAAGAAACACTGCCTTTGCCGAGGGAGAGGGGAAAAGCTTACCAGGCTGTACACAGCCACAGCTGGCAGAGCATTGTCAGGCTTCCTCTTGCCTGTGTAGCTTCTACACTACGTATTCCTATAGGGAAATCCTCTTTCTCTACGTCTCCTTTGTGCAGGTCTATTTTTCAGAGCCAGCCCTGTTTTCCTCCAGGCTCCAGGTAGGGTCCGTCCGGGAGAGCGGGTGAACATGTACACCCAGCCGTAAGGCTCTGTGATGAGCCAGCGATAGAGGAAGTCCCCCTGGTTGAAGAATCACATGAAGTCCTGCGTGCAAAGCTGCTCCAACGTGTGTTATGCAAGGAAGTCAGACCTCTCTCTCTCTGTCTCTCCCATTCTCTCTCTCTCTCATTCTGTCTGTCTCTCTCTCTCTCTCTCCCACGCTCCCTCCCTCCTTTTCTCCCAGTACTCCAGTAACATAGCTCCTCCCACAGCCAGCCGCATCAGATATTCATTCAAAAACACATTCTACTTGGCTGAGCGCCCAGACTACGCTCACACACAGAGAAGGGAGGAGGTAGAGAGAGGGGGAGGAGGCAGAGAGAGAAGGGAGGAAGAGAGGGAGGAGGCAGAGAGAGAAGGGAGTAGGTAGAGAGAGGGGGAGGAGGCAGAGAGAGAAGGGAGGAAGAGAGGGAGAGAGGGAGGAGGCAGAGAGAGAGGGAGGAAGAGAGGGAGGAAGCAGAGAGAGAAGGGAGGAGGCAGAGAGAGAAGGGAGGAAGAGAGGGAGGAGGCAGAGAGAGAAGGGAAGAAGAGAGGGAGGAGGCAGAGAGAGAAGGGAGGAAGAGAGGGAGGAGGCAGAGAGAGAAGGGAGAGAGAGGGGAGGAGGCAGAGAGAGAAGGGAGGAAGAGAGGGAGGAGGCAGAGAGAGAAGGGAGGAGGGAGAGAGAGGGGAGGAGGCAGAGAAGGGAGGAAGAGAAGGAGAGAGGTAGGAGACAGAGAGAGAAGGGAGGCAGAGAGAGAAGGGAGGAAGAGGGAGGAGGCAGAGAGAGAAGGGAGGAGGGAGAGAGAGGGGGAGGAGGCAGAGAGAGAAGGGAGGGAGAGAGGGAGGAGACAGAGAGAGAGAAGGGAGGAAGAGAGGAAGAGAGGGAGGAGGCAGAGAGAGAAGGGAGGAAGAGACGGAGGAGACAGAGAGAGAAGGGAGGAGGCAGAGAGAGACGGGAGGAGGCAGCGAGAGAAGGGAGGCAGAGAGAGAAGGGAGGCAGAGAGAGAAGGGAGGAAGAGAGGGAGGAGGCAGAGAGAGAAGGGAGGAGGGAGAGAGAGGGGGAGGAGGCAGAGAGAGAAGGGAGGAAGAGAAGGAGAGAGGTAGGAGACAGAGAGAGAAGGGAGGCAGAGAGAGAAGGGAGGAAGAGGGAGGAGGCAGAGAGAAAAGGGAGGAGGGAGAGAGAGGGGGAGGAGGCAGAGAGAGAAGGGAGGAGGGAGAGAGAGGGGGAGGAGGCAGAGAGAGAAGGGAGGGAGAGAGGGAGGAGACAGAGAGAGAAGGGAGGAAGAGAGGAAGAGAGGGAGGAGACAGAGAGAGAAGGGAGGAAGAGAGGGAGGAGAGAGAGAGAAGGGAGGAAGAGAGGGGGGAGACAGAGAAGGGAGGAAGATAGGGAGGAGACAGAGAGAGAAGGGAGGGAGAGAGGGAGAGAGGGAGGAGACAGAGAGAGAAGGGAGGAAGAGAGGGAGGAGGGGATAAAAGAGGGATGGGTGGAAGATAGAAAGTAAGTGAATAGCTTGTACAGACAGATACACACACACACACACCCGCACCAGACTACGCTCACACACGAAGGAGGGAGGAGGGAGAGAGGGCATCTCTCCCCAGACCTCCCCTAGCTCTACCCCAGACCTCCCCTAGCTCTCCCCAGACCTTCCCTAGCTCTCCCCCAGACCTCCCCTAGCTCTCCCCCAGACCTCCCCTAGCTCTCCCCCAGACCTCCCCTAGCTCTACCCCAGATAATAGAATTTAATCCCCCAAACTTTGTTGATACCTCTCTGGCCTTAAGTGGCATGAATGGGTTGTGTCCTAAATAAAACCCTGTAGGGCGGGCTTCCGGTCAAATGGAACGCACTACATAGGGAATAGGATGCCATTCGGGACGCTTTCAGGTATCTCACATTTAGGTATTCAACTCACCTTAACTGTGTAAAACTGTGATATTTGTCTTCTCGACGTTGAGAACAGATGTGAGATCAGATCAGTCGCTCCAAAGTGACCAGTTTCCTCAAAGGAAATACCGCGTGGTGTCTTCTCCTTAACCTTTAAAGTTCAAACAGCATTGAGACATGAGAAGCAGAGATGATTTAAGTACTACATTCCTGAAATACTATAGAATAAAACCTGTTATTATATAGGAACTTGCCATGCACCACACTGTCTGTCCTGTCTGAATACTCCCAGCAGGACATTACCTTTAACTCTCCTCTTAACTGTCTACTCCCAGCAGGACAGCACCTTTAATTCTCCCTAAACCCAGTTGTAGACATGTCCGGACATGTAGCACAGATTCAGAAACACAGGGGGCAGGCAGGGTGACTCACACATAAATCACAGGAGGCTGCTGAGTGAAGGAAGGCTCATAATAATGGCTGGAACGGAACTAATGGAATGTTTGATGCATTTGATACCATTCCATTAATTCCGCTCCAGCCATTACCATGAGCCCACCCTCCCCAATTAAGGTGCCACCAACCTCCTGTGATGCAAATACATGTAGTAGAGCTAACTGGAGTGTGGTTGGTGGTTGTCCCCATTGGTGGCCCTAGTTAGTAGTAGTTAAACACAATAATGACCCCTTAGTTAATTCAGGAAATGTTCAACTGAGCCTGCAATATTTCATCAAACCTGCTCAGAGTGAACTACTCCATGTGACACCACAGAGGAAGAGGAAGTCAGCTCCTATGTCATGTGACCAGGGTTTTAGAGTTTCTACACATAAGCCCCAAGGACAAGACAACCTTGATTGTATAGATTTATTGACATTAAATGACAGAATGTATCCAAAGCAACTGCATTGTGGGTCGGGAACCATAGGAGAAACAGCATATCAATATCCATCTTTATGGCTATGGACTAATAAGAAAGCATTGAGAAACAGTATTATTATCATTCAAGGTTATATATCAACACTTCATGTTAATTATGCAGCTTGTGTGTCTTCAACAGACCTGGGTTCAAATACTATTTGAAATCATTTCAAATACTTAATCTTAATTGATTGAGCTTGCATGGCTAAATGCAGTGTTTCCCAACCCTGGTCCTCCAGTACCCCCAACCCTGGTCCTCCAGTACCCCCAACCCTGGTCCTCCAGTACCCCCAACCCCTGGTCCTCCAGTACCCCCAACCCTGGTCCTCCAGTACCCCCAACCCCTGGTCCTCCAGTACCCCCAACCCTGGTCCTCCAGTACCCCCAACCCTGGTCCTCCAGTACCCCCAACCCTGGTCTTCCAGTACCCCCAACCCTGGTCTTCCAGTACCCCCAACCCTGGTCTTCCAGTACCCCCAACCCTGGTCCTCCAGTACCCCCAACCCTGGTCTTCCAGTACCCCCAACCCTGGTCCTCCAGTACCCCCAACCCTGGTCCTCCAGTACCCCCAACCCTGGTCTTCCAGTACCCCCAACCCTGGTCCTCCAGTACACCTAACAGCCCAACCCTGGTCTTCCAGTACCCCAAACCCTGGTCTTCCAGTACCCCCAACCCTGGTCTTCCAGTACCCCCAACCCTGGTCTTCCAGTACCCCCAACCCTGGTCTTCCAGTACCCCCAACCCTGGTCTTCCAGTACCCCCAACCCTGGTCTTCCAGTACCCCCAACCCTGGTCCTCCAGTACCCCCAACCCTGGTCCTCCAGTACCCCCAACAGCCCAACCCTGGTCCTCCAGTACCCCCAACAGCCCAACCCTGGTCCTCCAGTACCCCCAACAGCCCAACCCTGGTCCTCCAGTACCCCCAACAGCCCAACCCTGGTCCTCCAGTACCCCCAACAGCCCAACCCTGGTCCTCCAGTACCCCCAACAGCCCAACCCTGGTCCTCCAGTACCCCCAACAGCCCAACCCTGGTCCTCCAGTACCCCCAACAGCCCAACCCTGGTCCTCCAGTACCCCCAACATAACACATTTTAACTGTAGCCCTGGACAAACACAACTCAGTCAACTCATTGAAGGCTTTATGATTAGTTAACAAGTTGAATCAAGTGTGCTTGTCCAGGTTTACAGTAAACATTTGTACTGTTGGGGGTACGAGGTCCAGGGTCAGGAAACACTGGCTTTGTGAACCAATAGAATTGTCCCAAAATAGCTAACTCCGCCCATCTGGCACTCCAGGCAGGACAGATCAAACGCTCACAGGTTCAGATAGTATTTGAACCCAGGTTCTTCTCATGACACAGTCAGCGCAGATGATAACAGATCTTCAATGATAGACACATTACAGTATGGCTTTTCAATCATTACAGTAACAGAAAGTTACCCGACAGTATGGCTGAGCTAAGCTAACAATTATGTCAATTAAATCTATAAAACAATTACTGTAATTTTCCCTTTCATTCTTCATTCCCTGAGAACACGGGGGAAGAATCACTTCCCCTTACCGCCGTAGATTGGGCATGGCCATCACTTCCCCTTACCGCCGTAGATTGGGCATGGAGTGGAGCGGTCGGTCTTCATTCCCTGAGAGCACGGGGGAAGAAAGGCCATCACTTCCCCTTACCACCGTAGATGGGGCATGGAGTGGAGCGGTCGGTCTTCATTCCCTGAGAACACGGGGGAAGAAAGGCCATCACTTCCCCTTACCGCCGTAGATGGGGCATGGAGTGGAGCGGTCGGTCTTCATTCCCTGAGAACACGGGGGAAGAAAGGCCATCACTTCCCCTTACCGCCGTAGATAGGATGGGGCATGGAGCACGGGGGAAGAAAGGCCATCACTTCCCCTTACCACCGTAGATGGGGCATGGAGTGGAGCGGTCTTCATTCCCTGAGAGCACGGGGGAAGAAAGGCCATCACCCCTTCCCCATGGAGTGGAGCGGTCGGTCTTCACCCTGAGAGCCGGGGAGATGGGGCATGGAGTGGAGCGGTCGGTCTTCATTCCCTGAGAGCACGGGGGAAGAAGAGCCATCACTTCCCCTTACCGCCGTAGATGGGGCATGGAGTGGAGCTTCTTCATTCCCTGAGAGCACGGGGGAAGAAGAGCCATCACTTCCCCTTACCGCCGTAGATAGGGCATGGAGTGGAGCGGTCGGTCTTCATTCCCTGAGAGCACGGGGGAAGAAGAGCCATCACTTCCCCTTACCGCCGTAGATGGGGCATGGAGTGGAGCGGTCGGTCTTCATTCCCTGAGAGCACGGGGGAAGAAGAGCAATCACTTCCCCTTACCGCCGTAGATGGGGCATGGAGTGGAGCGGTCGGTCTTCATTCCCTGAGAGCACGGGGGAAGAAGAGCCATCACTTCCCCTTACCGCCGTAGATGGGGCATGGAGTGGAGCGGTCAGTCTTCTTGAACACATTGTATTTACATGCCTTTTGGTCAAGCTCCATCATACAATCATCAGGAAATCTTGTGGGCTCAGAATACCTGCAAGCAAACAATCAACATTAGCAAATGCTTTGGTAAAACAATGTATGGACTATCACTCACTCACTCACTCACTCACTCACTCACTCACTCACTCACTCACTCACTCACTCACTCACTCACTCACTCACTCACTCACTCACTCACTCATTCTCAAATCAAATATTATTTGTCATGTGCGCTGGAATTCAACAGATGTAGACCGTACCGTGAAATGCTTCCTTACAATGCAGTTAAGAAAATATTTACTAAATAAACTAAAGTTTTAAAAAGTAACACAATAAAACAACGAGGATATGTACAGTGGGTACTGAATTAATGTACGGGGTACAGGTTAGTCGAGGTAATTGAGGTCATTTGTACATGTAGGTAGAGGTAAAGTGACTATGCATAGATTAAACACCGTTCGGGCCTCCATTTGATTAATTGTTCAGGAAACTTATGGTTTGGGGGTAGAAGCTGTTAAGGAGCCTTTTGGACCTAGACTTGGCATTCTGGTACCGCTTGCCGTGGCGATAGCAGAGAGAATAGACAATGACTTGGGTGGCTGGAGTCTTTGAAATCAAATTTGGGCCTCTGACACTGCCTGGTATAGAGGTCTTGGATGGCAGGGAGCTTGACCCTAGTGATGTACTGGGACATACGCACCACCTTCTGTAGCGCATTTTAGTCAGAGGCCGAGCAGTTGCCATACCAAGTGGTGATGCAGCCAGTCAAGATGCTCTCGATGGTGCAGCTGTATAACTATTTGAGGATCTGAGGACCCATGCCAAATCTTTTCCATCTCCTGGGGGGGAATAGTCTTCACCACTGTCTTGGTGTGTTTGGACCATGATAGTTTGTTGGTGATGTGGACACTGGAAGCTCTCGACCCGCTCCACCACAGCCCCGTCGATGTGAATGGGGGCCTGTCCGGCTCTCCTTCTCCTGTAGTCCACGACCCTCTCCACTACAGCCCCGTCGATGTGAATGGGGGCATGTTCGGCCCTCCTTTGCCTGTAGTACACGATCAGCTCCTTTGTCTTGCTCATGTTGAGGGAGAGGAGTGGGTCTAGGGTTTCCGGGATGATAGTGTTGATGCGAGTCATGACCAGCCTTTCAAAGCACTTCATGGCTACAGATGTGAGAGCTACAGGGCGATAGTCATTTAGGCAGGTTACTTCGGTGGTCTTTGGCACAGGGCTTATGGTGGTCTGCTTGAAACATGTAGGTATTACAGACTGGGAAGGCTGAGGGTTATATAGACCAGTGTGGTGGTACAGACTGGGAAGGCTGAGGGTTATATGGACCAGTGTGGTGGTACAGACTGGGAAGGCTGAGGGTTATATGGACCAGTGCGGTGGTACAGACTGGGAAGGCTGAGAGTTATATGGACCAGTGTGGTGGTACAGACTGGGAAGGCTGAGAGTTATATGGACCAGTGTGGTGTTACAGACTGGGAAGGCTGAGGGTTATATGGACCAGTGTGTTGGTACAGACTGGGAAGGCTGAGGGTTATATGGACCAGTGTGGTGATACAGACTGGGAAGGCTGAGGGTTATATGGACCAGTGTGGTGGTACACACTGGGAAGGCAGAGGGTTATATAGACCAGTGTGGTGGTACAGACTGGGAAGGCTGAGGGTTATATGGACCAGTGTGGTGGTACAGACTGGGAAGGCTGAGGGTTATATGGACCAGTGTGGTGGTACAGACTGGGAAGCCTGAGGGTTATATGGACCAGTGTGGTGGTACAGACTGGGAAGGCTGAGGGTTATATAGACCAGTGTGGTGGCACAGACTGGGAAGGCTGAGGGTTATATAGACCAGTGTGGTGGTACAGACTGGGAAGGCTGAGGGTTATATAGACCAGTGTGGTGGTACAGACTGGGAAGGCTGAGGGTTTTATTGACCAGACATTTAGTGGGTGCTAGAATAAAAGCGGTGTATGCTACTCACGCCTGACAGCATTGCATGTCCCCGTTGGCTTGACAATAGCAGTTCATGCAATCACTGGTCCTCCAGCGGGACCCGGTATCATGCCACGTCCCATCCTTGTCGTAAAGACACTGCCTCATGCCTAAACAAGGAAACAATATAACTTAGCACTGGTCCTCCAGCGGGACCCGGTATCATGCCACGTCCCATCCTTGTCGTAAAGACACTGCCTCATGCCTAAACAAGGAAACAATATAACTTATCACTGGTCCTCCAGCGGGACCCGGTATCATGCCACGTCCCATCCTTGTCGTAAAGACACTGCCTCATGCCTAAACAAGGAAACAATATAACATATCACTGGTCCTCCAGCGGGACCCGGTATTATGCCACGTCCCATCCTTGTCGTAAAGACACTGCCTCATGCCTAAACAAGGAAACAATATAACATATCACTGTGTTTGTTGTCTTTTCAATGAGATTCGAGATTCAAGTGTATTAGAAACATAATTGCATAACAATATGAAATGAGATGCTCTTTACAGGTCATAAAATACAAATATAAAACACTAAAAATCACAATGATTTGGTATAAGCAGTTCTTTTATTAAATTTATAAATGTACAGGGGTGTGTGTGTGTGTGTGTGTGTGTGTGTGTGTGTGTGTGTGTGTGTGTGTGTGTGTGTGTGTGTGTGTGTGTGTGTGTGTGTGTGTGTGTGTGTGTGTGTGTGTGTGTGTGTGTGTACAACACCAACTACTTTTGCCTAGAGCCCTATGGTTGTGTGTGTGTGTTAACAGCTGGTTATCTTTGTCCTTTACCTGGTTTAGCTTGTTCAAACCAGCAGCCAGCATGGAACAGTGGTAGCAGTGCACACAGGATTACAGCGACAGCCAAGGACCTCTTCCCGAGGAGAAAGAAGGAAAAAGCATATGTTATCAGAATCACCTTTATTCTCCAAGTAGGCTACATGTACAGTACTTTCTGACCACAATGAAGAGAATATACACACAGGATACATAGATGCAGACCGAGGGCAATAAAACATAGGCCTTTCATCAAACCGTCTCAACATTAAAGATGATGAACTAGCAAAGTGAACTGACACATTTTAAAATGTGGAGGTGATAGGTCATTAACCCTCTAGATCTCTGGGTAATAAAATAACCTAAAGTAATTTCTAATTCCTCATACATAACATGCAATGATAGAAGGAACTTACCATGATTGACAGGAATTTAGACTGGATTCACAGGTAGATTCTGTAGGTTCTGTTGAGCTGTAGAGTGAGGTGTCATTCAATAATCCTCCCCCATAACATCAGACAATAAGCACAACAAGAGAAGGAAACCACCAGTCTCTTACCTTCAGTAACAAGACGCTGGCGCTAGCAATGGACGCCGAAAAGGTCTTCTCACATTAACCCAATTTTGTCCTTGGAAGTGATATTTCTGAACAAATTAGGATTAGTTTGCACGAGATGCTAAGCTAAAAAAAAGAGAAACAATATTTTCTCTTCCTGTGTCCCGTTTAAATTCCTCCGCCTTGCGCGACGGAAGTCCCGCCCATTGTACTTCCGTTTGATTTCAGCATTCTGCATCACTGGTGGTGAATAATCGCAAATACATCTCTCAAAAGAAGTAGGGGAAATCCAAACTGGATCACGTTAAGAAATCCAGCCAATCGCAATTGACTGAATATCGACGTCTCATACAATTTAACTAACAAGTGAAATTGCCTGATTTAAGTGGATCTTTTAAATAATATCCAAATTGATTTGGCTTCTACAATGAGACAATATGAATTGTTTTCCACATTAACTTAGATGAAGCAAAGCTCTCAGGTTAATTTAAAGTGTAATTCCCAGATGTCCTATACAGGTTTGATTATTCATTAGATTTGATCAATCAGTAAAATCTTCTTTTGCAAAGCACAATCAATCAGTCCCGCCTCCAGTGGGAATCCCATATGGCTGTGGCCTGAGGGGAAAGTGTACCATAAAAGTAATGTTAGGTACATTCACTACGATGATAATCCAGCAATCTCAATTGCTTGGGTATCATTGTCTCATTCAATTTATTTATTTGTTGAACATACCTTTCTAGGTTCTTCCAATTAAATTATACATCTTAAACTTTGCAATTGTAACCTAGATGAACCAACTTCCCAGGTTAATTTAAAGTTTAATTCCCAGGTATGATTAATCAAATTGTCCAGTACTGATGGTTCATTAGCGATGAGACAAGATAGTGAGAAGACCCTTTCGGGATACTAACAATTGGGGAGAAAAGGGGGTAAAAAAATGTAAATAATAATATTTTTTTTAATTGTCTTTGCAGCTCCCAACATATTCCAAAACCAAACTTTGTAAAATTAGGGAAAAAAATGTTCCTTTCAAATGTTCTAATAATGTGCAAGCTATTCCCCCTCCCTCTGCACTATCCCCTACCTCTGCATCATCCCCCTACCTCTGTCTCCCACAACCAGGCTGCTGTGGTCAGAGAGGTTGTAAATTCCTGGAGGAGAATCCTGTCTCAGGGCCAGACAGTATAGAGAGAGTGAGTTTTCATAGAGAGAACAAAGGAATTTCTTCCACCTCACAGAATGGGAGATACGAACAATATTTATGTTCTGGAGAATGTATAAAAGATCGGTGAAGAATCCAGCTACGAACTGGTCCGTTTGGTACAATTTTGTGAAACTCATGGGAGACAATACGGCCACATTACCATAACACTGTTTATACAATAGCCTCAATTATGAGGCTTACATCTAATTGTTGTATAAGATGAATGAGTAAAGATGATACTATTTGTGAAATGATATGATGCTATGTAATGATGTTAATGTGAGAAAACTGTATTTCTGTTTAAAGTTTCACCTGTCTGTGCCTCCTGAGACAGCCTTTTCTATGTTTCGAATAAAACCCCCACCTGGGTTTTCTATCACCAGACCAGCTTACCTCGATAACAAGAGGGCCAAGGTTTGAGACCAGACCAGTACCTCTATCACAGAGGGAAATAAGGTTTAAGTAGATTGCTGAATCTTTTATCCATCCCACGTGGTTAAACTCTTAGACTATCGATACGGACAGAATAAGAACAAGTCTTTGATATTAATTACTAGTCTGCAGCTAGGAATTCGGTATCATTGAGCCAACAACCGCAGAAACATCGTCACTCTGAACTATCCATTCTAACCACGAGAGAGACAGAGAGAGAGAGAGAGAGAGAGAGAGAGAGAGAGAGAGAGAGAGAGAGAGAGAGAGAGAGAGAGAGAGAGAGAGGACAAACTCTCCAACAGAGATCCTGACGACACACTGAGCGTAAATATATATATTGATTGCAATTATTCCCAAATGAGTTAGCGTTCATGTGCAAAGGATTGGCATTTCAATTGTTATAATGATCAACTTTATAGTGTCTCTTATCTTTCGCGCCCCTATCAGTCCCTCTGTCTAACAAGCCCCCATGCCGGTTTAGCCCACTAGGGCACACTCCCCTATAATTTCTTTGTAACCATATCTACTTTGTTTGTGTTATGCATTTCTGTGAATTAGTTAGTAAATAAATGATTTTAAGACGATTGATGTATTGATGACTCATAGTGAAGACTGGGTTCGTGCAGATAACCAACAATTTACGACGTTTGGAATGAGATTAACGTGTGTCACGGGTGTCGTCATCTGAAGAAGAGGAATTGGACCAAAGCGCGGCGTGGTAAGTGTTCATGCCTTTTTATTGTAACTGAACACTATAACAAAATAACAAAGAGAAATAAACAAAACAGTCCTGTCTGGTGCAGAAAACAACTACCCACAAAACAATGGTGGGAAAAAGCTACCTAAGTATGGTTCCCAATCAGAGACAACGATAGACAGCTGTCCCTGATTGAGAACCATACCCGGCCAAAACAAAGAAATACAAAACATAGAAAAAGGAACATAGAATGTCCACCCAAATCACACTCTGACCAAACCAAAATAGAGACATAAGAAGCTCTAAGCTCAGGGTGTGACAACGTGAGGTAAATAATAATTCATTAATCAGAAGACCAATTGATCAGATATTAAAATATCTGAAAGTTATATTAGGAATATTATAACTTTGTAATCTGAATATTTTCCTTGGTGCCCCGATTTCCTAGTTAATTACAGTTACACGATTAAGTAGTTTAATCACGTAATAATAATTACAGAGAATCTTTGATAAAGATTAATCTTCAGTTTAATGATGCCAAAGACAAGACAAGCTGGTCTGTGTGATCAGGAGTCAAGACAAGATGCTGGAGCTGGTCTGTGTGATCAGGAGTCAAGACAAGATGCTGGAGCTGGTCTGTGTGATCAGGAGTCAAGACAAGATGCTGGAGCTGGTCTGTGTGATCAGGAGTCAAGACAAGATGCTGGAGCTGGTCTGTGTGATCAGGAGTCAAGACAAGATGCTGGATCTGGAGCTGGTCTGTGTGATCAGGAGTCAAGACAAGATGCTGGAGCTGGTCTGTGTGATCAGGAGTCCAGACAAAATGCTGGAGCTGGTCTGTGTGATCAGGAGTCAAGACAAGATGCTGGAGCTGGTCTGTGTGATCAGGAGTCAAGACAAGATGCTGGAGCTGGTCTGTGTGATCAGGAGTCAAGACATGATGCTGGAGCTGGTCTGTGTGATCAGGAGTCAAGACAAGATGCTGGATCTGGAGCTGGTCTGTGTGATCGGGAGTCAAGACAAGATGCTGGAGCTGGTCTGTGTGATCAGGAGTCAAGACAAGATGCTGGATCTGGAGCTGGTCTGTGTGATCGGGAGTCAAGACAAGATGCTGGAGCTGGTCTGTGTGATCAGGAGTCAAGACAAGATGCTGGAGCTGGTCTGTGTGATCAGGAGTCAAGACAAGATGCTGGATCTGGAGCTGGTCTGTGTGATCGGGAGTCAAGACAAGATGCTGGAGCTGGTCTGTGTGATCAGGAGTCAAGACAAGATGCTGGAGCTGGTCTGTGTGATCAGGAGTCAAGACAAGATGCTGGAGCTGGTCTGTGTAATCAGGAGTCAAGACAAGATGCTGGAGCTGGTCTGTGTGATCAGGAGTCAAGACAAGATGCTGGAGCTGGTCTGTGTGATCAGGAGTCAAGTCCATGTCTTCTTACCATTTTATACTAGATGTAACACAAGTTCTTGTAGTTGCTCAACCAAGGGGTGTGGCTTTTGAGCGATCTTGTAATTCTGGTGAAATCGGTGATCACTATTGCTAAGTCCAATAAGAAGTGGAGTCACATAGACACTAGTATGTAGTGTGTGATGTGTTGTAACATGCTGTTATCAAAAGGAAACACACTTGTGATAAACAATGTTGCAATGCTGTTCCTTCCCTGGTTTAACAATGATAATAATGTTGTGTTATTATTACTTAACAAATCATTGTTCAAATGGCAGCAATTCAATGACATTTGAACAATGATTTGTGGAAAAAATACAACAAGGAAAAACCATTCTCCTCATACCAGGGACGGGACAGCGTCGCAAAACGGTTCAAGGTATTGTTTTGCATGTGCACTGTAACTGAATTTTAACCGACACTTTACCCCATAGGACCAGTTTCCAGTTTTAATGTCACGTGCACAAATACAGTGAAATGCCTTTCTTGCAAACTCTAAACCCAACAATGCAGTAACGATGTAATATTAAAAATAACAAGGTAGAACAAAAACACAGGAGATATAAAAAGAAATAAGACGTTTGTCACGTCTTGGTCTTAGTATTTTGTGTTTTCTTTCTTTCTTTGGTCAGGCCAGGGTGTGACATGGGTTATTGTGGTGTGTTTTTTGACTTGGGGTTTTCTGGGGTGTCTAATTAGTCTATGGCTGCCTGAGGCGGTTCTCAATCAGAGTCAGGTGATTATCGTTGTCTCTGATTGGGAGCCATATTTAGGCAGCCATATTCTGTGAGTGTTTGCGTGGGTGATTGTTCCTGTCTCTGTGTGTAGTTGTTCACCAGACAGGCTGTATAGGTTTTCTCGTTGCGTTTGTTGTTTTGTAATATTATAAGTTATTTCATGTATCGTTCAGTTTCATTAAAGAACATGCGTAACCACCACGCTGCATTTTGGTCCGATCCTTGTTCTACCTCTTCGTCAGAGGAGGAGATAGAAGAGAGCCGTTACAGAATCACCCACCACAAATGGACCAAGCAACGTGGTAACAGGCAACAGCGGCAGCAGGAGCAGCGTGACAAGAATTTCTGGACTTGGGAGGAAATCCTCGACGGGAGAGGACCCTGGGCTAAACCAGGGGAGTGTAGCCGCACCAAGGTGCAGCGAGAGAGGGACTGGACATGGGAGGACGAACTGGACGGTGAAGGACCTTGGGCTTAGCCTGGAGAACATCGCCGCCCCAAGGAAGAACTGGAGGCTGGGAAAGTGGAGAGGCGCTGGTATGAGGAGGCAGTACGGCGAAGCGGATGGAAGCCTGAGAGTCAGCCCCAAAAATGTATTGGGGGGTGGTTCACAGGGAGTATGGCTATGCCAGATAGGAGACCTGCGCAAATCCCCTGTGCTTACCGGGGGATAGAGATACCGGGCAGGCACCGTGTTATGCTATGGAGCGCACAGTGTTTCCAGTGCGGGTGCATAGCCCGGTGCGGTTCATACCAGCTCTTCGTATTGGCCGGGCTAGAGTGGGCATCGAGCCAGGTAAGGTTGGGCAGGCTCGGTGCTCAAGAGCTCCAGTGCACCTGCACGGTCCGGTCTATCCAGAGCCACCTCCACACACCAGTCCTCCGGTGGCAGCTCCCCGCACCAGGCTTCCTGTGCATGTTCTCTATCCAGCTTCACCAGTGCCAGCACCACGCATCAGGCCTACAGTGCGCCTCGCCTCTCCAGCGCTGCCGGAGTCTCCCGCCTGTTCAGCGCTGTCGGAGCCTTTCTCCTCTCCTGCGCTGGCGGAGTCTCCCGCCTGTTTAGCGCAGCCAGAGCCTTCCTTCTCTCCAGCGCTGCCGGAGTCTCCTGCCTGTTCAGCGCAGCCTGAGCTGCCAGTCTGCATGGAGCAGCCTGAGCTGTCAGACTGCATGGAGCAGCCAGAGCTGCCAGTCTGTATGGAGCAGCCAGAGCTGTCAGTCTGCATGGAGCAGCCAGAGCTGCCAGGTTGCATGGAGCAGCCAGAGCTGCCAGTCTGCATGGAGCTGCCAGTCTGCATAGAGCAGCCAGAGCTGCCAGGTTGCATGGAGCAGCCAGAGCTGCCAGTCTGCATAGAGCTGCCAGTCTGCATAGAGCAGCCAGAGCTGCCAGTCTGCATGGAGCTGCCAGAGCTGCCAGTCTGCATAGAGCAGCCAGAGCTGCCAGTCTGCATGGAGCAGCCAGAGCTGCCAGTCTGCATAGAGCAGCCAGAGCTGCCAGTCTGCATGGAGCAGCCAGAGCTGCCAGTCTGCATGGAGCAGCCAGAGCTGCCAGTCTGCATGGAGCAGCCAGAGCAGCTTCCAGATCCGCCAGTCAGCCAGACTCTTCCAGATCTGCCAGTCAACCAGACTTCCAGATCTGCCAGTCAACCAGACTCTTCCAGATCCGCCAGCCAGCCAGGATCTGCAAGAGCCAACTACCTGCCTGAGCTTCCTCTCAGTGCTGAGCTTCCTCTCAGTGCTGAGCTTCCTCTCAGTGCTGGGCTTTCCCGCAGTGCTGGGCTTCCCCTCAGTACTGAGCTGCCCCTCAGTCCCGAGCTTCCCCTCAGTCCCGAGCTTCCCCTCAGTCCCGAGCTACCCCTCAGTCCCGAGCTACCCCTCAGTCCCGAGCTACCCCTCAGTCCCGAGCTGCCCCTCAGTCCCGAGCTGCCTCAGTCCAGTGGGGTTCTGGGTGAGGACTATTAGACCATGGTCGGCGGCGAGGGTGGATTATCCCAGGACGCGAGGGGGAGGAACTAGGACATTAATGGAGTGGGGTCCACGTCCCGAGCCGGAGCCGCCACCATGGACAGACGCCCACCCGGACCCTCCCTATGGTTTTGAGGTGCGTCTGGGAGTCCGCACCTTAGGGGGGGGGGGGGGGGGGTTCTGTCACGCCTTGGTCTTAGTATTTTGTGTTTTCTTTATTTATTTGGTCAGGCCAGGGTGTGACATGGGTTATTGTGGTGTGTTTTTTGTCTTGGGGTTTTGTGGGGTGTCTAATTAGTCTATGGCTGCCTGAGGCGGTTCTCAATCAGAGTCAGGTGATTATCGTTGTCTCTGATTGGGAGCCATATTTAAGCAGCCATATTCTGTGAGTGTTTTCGTGGGTGATTGTTCCTGTCTCTGTGTAGTTGTTCACCAGACAGGCTGTATAGGTTTTCTCGTTCTGTTTGTTGTTATGTAATATTATAAGTTATTTCATGTATCGTTCAGTTTCATTAAAGAACATGAGTAACCACCACGCTGCATTTTATTCCGATCCTTGTTCTACCTCTTCGTCAGAGGAGGAGATAGAAGAGAGCCGTTACAACGTTTTCAGATTTTTTTTCAGTCTTCTGAAACAACATCACCCTACAGAATGGTATGACAGCAGATATATGAGAGGTGGTTATTGGGCAGCACCTTGTATTAGTTAGGAATAATGGGATTCAGATATATATGAGAGGTGGTTATTGGGCAGCACCTTGTATAATGGGATTCAGATATATGAGTATTGGGAACCTTGTATTAGTTAGGAATAATGGGATTCAGATATATATGAGAGGTGGTTATTGGGCAGCAGAGCGGTGTATTATTAGGAATAATGGAATTCAGATATAGCTGGGGAAAATGCCAACAAGAGCAGTGGTTATTGGGCAGCACCTTGTATTAGTTAGGAATAGGCCCATTGAGACTAATGGGAATTCAGCAGTTAAGGAAAATGCAGCGTTTCTCCCTTAGTCCCTATATAGTGCACTACTTTTGACCAGGGGCACTACTAAGGAATAATGGGTTCCAATATGGAATAGGTGGTTATTGAATGAATAGAACCTTGTATCCCTGGGAATAGATATTAATGAGTCCCTGTATTAGTTAGAATAATGAATAGAACCCTAATATAGAATAATGAATAGAACATCCTTGTAATAGAGAATAATGAATAGAACCCTGGGGAATAGAGAATAATTAATAGAACCCTGGGGAATAGAGAATAATGAATAGAACCCTTGTAATGAACTTCGTCTGCTGTTTGAAGAGAGTCAGAGAAATGCAGCTGTGGTTATCATGACTTTTAGAAGAAAATGCGGTATTCAGATAACTGAAATGAAAACAACAAAGAGGTAATTATTCTGGGACTAACACAAAGACAGGTATTCAGTTAGGAAGGGGATTCACAGACAACTGCTTATTGGGCAGGCAGCCAAGCCTTGTAGCTAGTTAGGAAAAATGGGATTCAGATATAAACCCATGACAGGTGGTTACCCAAACATATAACAAAAACAGAACCCTGGGGAATATAGTAATGAATAGTTAGGGAATAGAGATTAATGAATAGAACCCTCAATAGATAATGAATAGAATCCTGGGGAATGGTTAATGAATAGAACCTTGTAATTAGATTAGTTGAATATAACCCTGGGGGATAGAGATGAATGAATATAGTTTCTGGGCAGCACCTTGTATTAGTTAGGAATAATCCATTCAGAATGTATGATGACTGTAAGTGGTTATTGGATAAAAGCACCTTGGCATATTATTATTAATAATGGGAATCAGATTATTGAATAGAACCCTGGGCAAGTGGTTAATGAATAGAACCTTGTATTAGAGATTAGGAATAATGGGAATCAGAATAATGAATAGAACCCTGGGGTGGATTAATGAATAGAACCTTGTAAATAGTTAATGAATAAACCCTGGGGAATAGAGATAATAATAGAACCCTGGTGGTTATAGAGGAATAGAACCCTGGGGAATAGAGATGAATGAATAAACCCTGGGATTCAGATGAATGAATAGAACCCTGGGGAATAGGATGAATGAATAGAACCCTGGGGAATATAGAATAATGAATAGAACCCTGGGGAATAGTTAGGGGAATAGAGATGGGAATTCAGAATATAGAATAATGAATAGAACAATAGAGATTAATGAATAATGAACCCTGGGGAATAGAGATTAATGAATAGAACCCTGTATTAATAGAGATTAATGAATTCAGAACCCTGGGGAATATAGAATATGATTATTGAATAGAACCTTGGGAATATTAGAATTGAATAAACCCTGGGAATAGAATAATGAATAGAACCCTGGTTATAGAATAATTATTAGAGCCTGGGAAATATTAGAATAATGAATAGAACCCTGGGGAATAGAGATTAATTAATAGAACCCTGGGGAATAGAGAATAATTAATAGAACCCTGGGGAATAGAGATTAATGAATAGAACCCTGGGGAATAGAGAATAATGAATAGAACCCTGGGGAATAGAGAATAATTAATAGAACCCTGGGGAATATAGAATAATTAATAGAACCCTGGGGAATAGAGATTAATGAATAGAACCCTGGGGAATATTATAGTTAGAACCCAATATAGAGAACCCTAATAGAGATTAATGAATAGAACCCTCCCTAGATATAGAATAATGAATAGAACCCTGAGAATAGAGATGGTTAATAGAACTACTGTAATTAGTGAATAGAACCCTGGGGAATAAGATTCAGAATAGAACCCTGGGGAATAGAGATTAATTAATTGAACCCTGGGGAATCGTAATAGTTAGAACCCTGGGGAATAGGATTAATGAATAGAACCCTGGGGAATATTGAATAATGAATAGAACCCTGGGGAATAGAGAATAATTAATAGAACCCTGGGGAATATAGAATAATTAATAGAACCCTGGGGAATAGAGATTAATGAATAGAACCCTGGGGAATAGGGAATAATGAATAGAACCCTGGGGAATATAGAATAGAATCCTGGGGAATATAGAATAGAACCCTGGGGAATAGAGATAAATGAATATAACCCAGGGGAATGAATAGAACCCTGGGAATAGAACCCTGGGGAATAGAATTAATGAATAGAACCCTGGGGAATAATGAGAATAATAGAGATTAATGAATAGAACCCTGGGGAATATAGATTGTTGAATATAACCCTGGGGAATAGAGATTAATGAATATAACCCTGGGGAATAGAGATTAATGAATAGAACCCTGGCTCTGGGCTCTGAGATAATGAATAATGAATGAACCCTGGGAAATAGAGATTAATGAATAGAACCCTGGGGAATAGAGATTAATGAATAGAACCCTGGGGAATAGAGAATAATGAATTGAACCCTGGGGAATAGAGATTAATGAATAAACCATAGAAATAGAGAATAGAATAGAACCCTGGGGAATATAGAATAATGAATAGAACCCTGGGGAATGTAGAATAATGAATAGAACCCTGGGGAATAAGAATAATAGAACCCTGTAATAATAGAAACCCTGGGGAATATAGATGAATGAATAGAACCCTGGGGAATATAGAATAATTCATAGAACCCTGGGGAATAGAGAATAATGAATAGAACCCTGGGGAATATAGAATAGAACCCTGGGGAATAGTAGAGTAATGATAGAACCCTGGGGAATATAGAATAATGAATAGAACCCTGGGGAATATAGAATAATGAATAGAACCCTGGGGAATATAGAATAATGAATAGAACCCCGGGGAATATAGAATAATGAATAGTGTGAGGAACAGCAGTTTTGTTCTCTAGAAATAGGGCATTATATTGTGAGACGTGAGCAGCAATTTCAACCTCAGGAAGGCCTGTGTAATGTGAATTATGGACTATTGAATGAATGAATGAATGAAATGTTATTTTCGTGTCACATCGCCAGTTGGCAACCCTTCCCATATGGGATTAATTGACAGATAAACAAACATTACAAAAATTCACTGTGATAATTCAGTGATAATTTCGTCTTCCAGTGTTCTCTGTAGTGTGCATCGCATAAAGAGTGAAACAATCAAAATATAAAAATCAATACATAATAATAAATAAGGTTATCCAAACAATTATTATATCCCTAGAGCAGTAAAAGAATATACATACATATATAGTACCAGTCAAAAGTTTGGACACATCTACTCATTCAATGGTTTTTCTTTGTTCTTACTATTTTCTACATTGTAGAATAATAGTGATGACATCAAAACTATGAAATATTAGCCCAAAATAGTAGCCCAAAAAGTGTTCCATTTTATATTTGAGACTCAACAAAGTAGCCACCCTTTGCCTTGTTTACAGCTTTGCACACTCTTGTCATTCTCTCAACCAATTTAATCTGGAATGCTTTTTCAACAGTCTTGAAGGAGTTCCCACATATGCTGCTTTTCCTTCACTCTGGGGTCCAACTCATCTCAAACTATCTCAATTGGGTTGAGGCCAGGTGATTGTGGAGGCCAGGTCATCTGATGCAGCACTCCATCACTCTCCTTCTTGATAAAATAGACCTTACACAGTCTGGAGGTGTGTTGGGTCATTGTCCTGTTGAAAAACAAATGATAGTCCCACTAAGCGCAAACCAGATGGTATGGCGTATCACTGAAGAATGCTGTGGTAACCATGCTGGTTAAGTGTGCTTTTAATTCTAAATAAATCCCAGACAGTGTCACCAGCAAGGCACCATCACACCTCCTCCTCCATGCTTCACGGTGGGAACTACATGTGCGGAGATCATCCGTTCATCTACTCTGCGTCTCACAAAGACATGGTGGTTGGAACCAAAAATCTCAAATTTGGACTCATCGGGTTGTGTTTCTTGGCCCAGGTGCCATTTGGGACACACAGTCCGTCACCAGTGAGAACAGTGAGCAAGAACATTGCAGCCCGTCACGCTTACTCCTGCTCCCTTCCTCCAGGGCTCGACATCGCCGGTCTACTAACCACCGGTCCTGGCATCCCACATTTTGCACACCTGGCATCCCACATTTTGCACACCTGGCAAACATCATTTTGCACAACTGGCATCCCGCATTTTGCACACCTGGCATCCCGAATTTTGCACACCTGCTCCCCATCGTTAAGCACACCTGGCATCCCACATTTTGCACACCTGGCATCCCACATTTTGCACACCTGGCATCCCGCATTTTGCACACCTGCTCCCCATCGTTAAGCACACCTGGCATCCCACATTTTGCACATCTGGCAACCATCATTGTGCACACCTGGCATCCCACATTTTGTACACCTGGCATCCCACATTTTGCACACCTGGCAACCATCATTTTGCACACCTGGCAACCATCATTTTGCACACCTGGCAACCATCATTTTGCACACCTGCTCCCCATCGTTAAGCACACCTGCTCCCCATCGTTAAGCACACCTGCTCCCCATCGTTAAGCACACCTGCTCCCCATCGTTAAGCACACCTGTTCCCCATCGTTAAGCACACCTGCTCCCCATCGTTAAGCACACCTGCTCCCCATCGTTAAGCACACCTGCTCCCCATTGTTAAGCACACCTGCTCCCCATCGTTAAGCACACCTGCTCCCCATTGTTAAGCACACCTGCTCCCCATCGTTAAGCACACCTGCTCCCCATCATTAAGCACACCTGCTCCCCATTGTTAAGCACACCTACTCCCCATCGTTAAGCACACCTGCTCCCCATTGTTAAGCACACCTGGACTTCATCACCACCCTGATTACTCTCCCTTCATTATAACCCTCAGTCATCAGGCAGTATTGGTTTTGGTTATGTTCAGTACTCTACTCCTGTGATTGATATTTTGTTCATCATAATATGGACATAATAAATATTGGACATTTTAAATGACATAATAGGAAAGTAACAATGGAACAACATACTGAAAGGTACGTGTGTTACCTAGAGATCTAGAGTAGGGTCAATGAATGACCTACTAGCGCCAAATGTTGAAATGTGTCACTTCTTTTCCCTGAGTAGAGGTCCTTGGCTCTGGCTGTAGTCCTGTGTGCACTGTTTAAACCAGCAGAACCAGGTAAAGGACAAAGATAACCAGCTGCTAACACACCTACCCACACACACATAAAAGTACACACACAAGTACACAAAACACCGGTATATTTAATAACCCCAAAAAAAGAACCCCTCTTATAGAAATATTATGATGCGATTTTCGGGTTTTTATTTCAGTGGTCCTCCACATGACCTTTAACCTCATTTCACATTGTTATGGACTGATGTTTCTTGGATGTGGCATGACATCACAACAAATATTTTATTTATTTATTGTTTCCTTGTTTAGGCATGAGGCAGTGTCTTTACGACAAGGATGGGACGTGGCATGATATCGGGTCCCGCTGGAGGACCAGTGAGGCAGCAAGGTTAGAGCATTGGACTAGTAACCGAAAGGTTGCAAGTTCAAATCCCCGAGCTGACAAGGTACAAAATCTGTCGTTCTGCCCCTGAACAGGCAGTTAACCCACTGTTCCTAGGCCGTCATTGAAAATAAGAATTTGTTCTTAACTGACTTGCCTAGTAAAATAAATAAATTGCATGAACTGCTATTGTCAAGGCAATGGGGACATGTCACGCTGCCAGGCGTGAGTAGCATACACAGCTTTTATTCTAGCACCCACTAAATGTCTGGTCAATAAAACCCTCAGCCTTCCCAGTCTGTACCACCACGCTGGTCCGTATAACCTTCAGCCTTCCCAGTCTGTACCATATAACGCTCAGCCTTCCCAGTCTGTACCACCACACTGGTCCATATAACCCTCAGCCTTCCCAGTCTGTACCACCACACTGGTCCATATAACAGTCTGTACCACCACACTGGTCTATATAACCCTCAGCCTTCCCAGTCTGTACCACCACACTGGTCCACCACACTGGTCCATAACCCTCAGCCTTCCCAGTCTGTACCACCACACTGGTCCATATAACCCTCAGCCTTCCCAGTCTGTACCACCACACTGGTCTGTATATAACCCTCAGCCTTCCCAGTCTGTACCACCACACTGGTCTATATAACCCTCAGCCTTCCCAGTCTGTACCACCACACTGGTCCATATAACCCTCAGCCTTCCCAGTCTGTACCACCACACTGGTCCATATAACCCTCAGCCTTCCCAGTCTGTACCACCACACTGGTCAATAAAACCCTCAGCCTTCCCAGTCTGTACCACCACACTGGTCCATATAACCCTCAGCCTTCCCAGTCTGTACCACCACACTGGTCCATATAACCCTCAGCCTTCCCAGTCTGTACCACCACACTGGTCCATATAACCCTCAGCCTTCCCAGTCTGTACCACCACACTGGTCCATATAACCCTCAGCCTTCCCAGTCTGTACCACCACACAAGTCAAAGCGTATTCATCCACAGGTGTTATGCCAGTAAAGTCATCCATCACAGGTGTTATGCCAGTAAAGTCATAGCGTATTCATCATGTTATGCCACAGGTGTTATGCCAGTAAAGTCATAGCGTATTCATCCACAGGTGTTATGCCAGTAAAGTCATAGCATTCATCCACAGGTGTTATGCCAAAAGTGATGGAAAGAGGAAGTTTTGATACAATTTTACAAATGCCGACAGAAAGTGTTTTTCGACATGGTGGGATATTATTTTGTTGGTCAAATTAATTATGCAGGAAATGGCAGTTGAACCGCCTTTTTTCACAAATATTGATATGATAACCATCATATCAAAGTAAACTTGGAGTCACACGATGATATGGTGTGTGGTCCCCCCACTACGACCCAGGAAACCATGTTAATTAGGCTAAAATAAAACAAATTATGAAGGGAGAGCCGGGACAAACGTAACATGGGACGAAAGTAACACGGCCATTTTCTCAGATAAGACAGAAGCATGAACCTAACGCGGAGGACGAGCTCCCTGCAAAAAAAACAGCCCAGTCCGACCATGTTTTGCGAAGTTATCAATAAAAAGTGGTTTTGAACTGTAGAGTTGTGTTTTAGTTGTTCAAGGTTCCTAACATATGTAATTTTTTTTAACCATCTAGTGACTAAATGACAGCATAGGTTTCAAGTATCATGCTAGCTATTCATGGGTGCTGTGGTGCGTTGTTGAACTCTGAAAAATACAAGGTCAAAGCATGACGTCCATGATCTTCCGGTCAGAAAGTCGGAGCTCTAGATAGAGGATGACCGTTCAAAACTATTTTTCCCAGTCAGGGATAGTTTTTTTTTGTTTTGAGTTCCCAGTGAGTCGGTAGTTAGAGATTTCTGAGTTCTGAGTTCCCAGTTCTTTTGAACGCGACATTAGCCTGGGAGAAGTTACAGGAGAGATGGGTGGGACGAAAGAAACACAATGTTAACTGATGACCTGGAATAAAATTGGGTAAATGTTTTAACACAGGCCATTGTCTTCTCTAGTTGACACTGCTTTTATAATGCCAAATATCAACAAGTGACTGAATGTTAGAAAATTCTATATGATATCATTAGAATTATGCCTTAATCAATTCACTTGATGAATCAGCTACTCACATAAGCTTTTATCGACAGGTTAGGGGTTATTAAAAATATATTTCTTTATGATTCTGGGGGTTAATTACCTTGTGTCAAGCCATGAAAATGTGATAAGCCTGATGAGTTTGTCGTTTGTGAAAATAATAAAAACGTTTATTCTACCAAGACACGAGGATTGTGCATGACAAGGACAGTTGGAGCGCACCTGATTGGCTTAGCATGAATAGTCATGGAAAATGGAGAGGAAGATATCCTACTACATTTCCATTAAAGTGAGATGAGAAAATGATGGTTAATATAGCTGTTATCTGATACATTTTAGACTGATTCATATTGTAAGGCAAATTGTTGTGTTTGCGCAACATTGCGATGTTGAAGCATGGTTCATTTTCATATTTTTTAACCTATAGCATGAATTACTGAACTCAATAGAAACATGAAATGATGGCTGATAGTACATTTGTTGAAAGTAACAAGCATTACTAAACAGAAATATTCAAATAAGACAGATATTGTGCACTTCTCGACAGCTGTTACTTTCATCCCAAGGCTGGGTTTCTCCCGCCCCGTCGTCCAACGTACAGAATAATACGAAATGCTCTGAGACCAGGCTGCGTAATTTTGCTGAAATTCCGTTCTTGGTCTATTAAATGTTTTTGTCATTTATTCTAGAACCGAAATTCCAGTTGCTAATAGTAGAGGACATATACATTGTTTGTCATAAAATCGATCTGTGAGTAATTAGGGAAAAAACGGCGTTAGTGTTCATCCATGTTCTTTCCAATTTAACAGGGTGGTGAAGGCTACACCTTTCCAATAAATATCGAAGGTCTGATTCTGGTGACATGATGATCGATGCTTGACTGCCGTTTCACAACTAAAAATATTCTCAATCTTATCCATAATCATTTCATAAATGTAGACTACCCGCAAAGTATCTTCGAACAGTTGACTAGAGCGCACGTCCAAGGCCTAGAATTGCACTAGAATTGTGTTTTTAAAATATTATTTATATATTTTATTTTCTGTATGTATTTAGTATTTTCTTGTTTATACCTGTTTTTTTAGACATGTTTGATGTAGCGGTGTAAAGTTGATCATTTTGTATTATACATTTTTTTAAAACATTTAAAAAAATATATATATAAAAATTAATTAATACAAAAAAGTCAGTTTGGTGGAAACACCACTGATGGGAAAATGCGAATGATTTATTTATTCGGATTTTAGACTGTTTGTATGAAAATCTGTCGGAAATTGGATGGGAACAGAAGCTAGTGTCTGACATGGAGTCAAGACCGAGTAAAAACGTATCCAACGTCGAGACCAACACACTGTAGACGGGTCTGGAATAATGCAACATTGGTGTGTTGTTGCATGGCAGAACTAGCTACGGGGTCTAGTCAATCAATGTATTGATTTAGCCAGGATAGTTCACTCAGTGACCAGGGCACATAGGCTGCACCGTTCGGGACGCCCTGAGTGATCCAGTGGTCTCCATTTGCCAGCACACACACAATACAATATGTCATGGTATTGTTGGGTTGATTACACTTCATAACAGAATGCTTTGGCACATATCGATATCATCACACAGACGCCAAGGAAACTGAACAGTTGCCATGACTGGTCCATGAAATTTGAAACTCATTCTCTGTAAAATAATGATCAATAAAGTTTTATTCATGTAAAATAATGATCAATAAAGTTTTATTCATGTAAAATAATGATCAATAAAGTTTTATTCATGTAAAATAATGATCAATAAAGTTTTATTCAAGTAAAATAATGATCAATAAAGTTTTATTCATGTGAATTAAAATCCATAAAATGTGCAAATTCAACCCGGAAATGTGCTGACAATTCCAACTAACACACCAAGCTCATTCACTAAAATAAAATAATTAGTACACAATCATATTTTATAAATTAATGTATAAAATGACAAATAAAATACATCAATACTGTACTATCATCCCATGGTATTAGATGTAGCCTAGCAACTGAATTACTTACATTTTATACCGGGCCATTTTCTTTATACTGTTACTGTACTTTAACAAATGTATAGCAATACTGTAGTACTTATATTCTATAATCAAGGCAAATATATTAAAATGACAACCAAGGAAAGGTAACATGTTAGGAAGATAGGTGAGCCTGTCACTTTGGACTTAAAACAACAAACAGAAATTAGAATCATAGTTAGCTGACATCTAATTCTGAAAAAGTGATACTACATCTGGACTCAATACTCAGGTATTCACCATTTTCCCCAGAAATTCTGGCTAAAGGATTCCGGATTTCTTGCTTCAGAATTCAGGAATCTTCAAACTGGGATTTCTGGAAAACCTGGGAATTTTGGGGAAATGACCAGAATTGAAACCCTATTGGCACCTCATATGGTAGTAGCATTTACTGCCAGACACAATCATAATACTGTCCGCTTGAAGCACTCAAAATGTTTTAATCTCCGTGGCTAAATTGGATATGGTGACAAGTTTGGTGGTCATGGGTACATTTAGACAACAAGATTAGACCAATCATTAATATACCCCTTAATACTTGTTGAGTTCATTAATGCAGGCTGTGGTAAAATTGATTAATGTAGTGATGGAGAACAACGTGCCACTCACTCCAGCTTTCTGGTATTTGGTAAAGTATCTCATGTTACAAAGTTTAAGGAATAATTTAGAGAGCGATTCAATTACGACTGAAGTTCCAAACATAAATACAGTCCTAAGAAACAAATGTGTCTTTCCATGTTAGATCAGATGGTATATCAACTGAAACACGACCACATGGGGCTCCTGAGTGGCGCAGCGGTGCACTGCATCTCAGTGCTAGACGCATCACTAGAGACCCTGGTTCGATTCCAGGCTGTATCACAGCCGGCCATGATTTGGAGTCCCATAAGGGCGGAGTGCAACTGACCCAGCTTCGTCCGTGTTAGGGGGTAGGCCGTCATTGTAAATAAGAATTTGTTCTTTAACTGACTTGCCAAGTTAAATAAAGGTTAAATAAATCTCCCTCATTGAGATAATATTTAAGCCTACACTGAATGAGCCCAGGTGTTCTGTTCTGTTAACAGATCCAAAATAAAGCTATTTTATAGTCTGATGACAACCAAAGAAATGTCTAGTTGTAACCAGATAACGATGAGACAATAATTCACCCATAGTGCAGTAAGACGCGAGGGCAATGTCAATCAAACCATTAGCATGTTGTGATTCTGGGAGTGTTGGATTGTTACCACCTTATCTTAAAATAAGACAAATGATAAAACTGCATCAATATGCTGATAGGCTAAAACTACTAAATAACTACTCTCTCGTCTTCCACTTCCTCATCCTAGAGATTAGATTTTCATTTAATTAATTTTGAAAAGCAAAGGCATTTAAATTAAAACTTTAATAACTTTTCCTCAGTGCTTCCTAACTGATCGGGTGCTAATTTGCATACTACCATTGCACAAATCTGAAAGGGTAGAACGTATACCTCCTCTGAAAAACAACCAGAGTACAGTAGTTGAGAAACAAGAGATGGTTCTAAAAACTCTGACGTCACAAACGAGAGCTGTGTAGAGGGACCTAGATACTGATGATGTCATAGTGTATTTCCTGTCTCCAGGCTCATGCAGAGCGTTCGCCTCCCGTCATCGTTTTTGCAGAGTGGTTCCCAGTTCAGTTGTCTCCCCAGACTAGTGACACTAGGCTGCCTTAGTGCTGGAGTAGTGGTGTCACTTTCAACCGGAGGACGGACTCACTGTAATGGATGGAACGGAATTTATGGTTTCCATGCATTTGATACCATTCACTCCACTCCAGCCATTATTATGAGACGTCCTCCCCTCACCAGCCTCCTCTGTACTGCAGGGTTGAGAGCAACATGTACCTCTTTAAATAAAATAGTAGCCAGGTCCCAGCCAGGCTTTAGCTTGGTCTTAACCAATCAGAATGGTCATCTGGCTCCGGTGCGCTTGACAACGATAGTGCCAGCCACCATGTCATACACAGTCCTGTTGTGTTGGAAGAAGAAGACCGTGATGAAGGCTGGGAACAAGAAGGCAATGGAGAAGTTTTTGTTCATGGCTCGGACTGTCGATCTGAAGAAGGACACAGGGACAAGACGTGTGAAAGTCACGGAGATCATAGGAACAACAGACGAGCAGCACATCAAGGGACTTCATCTAATGGCCAGATTGTCATGTTTCCCCTCATCACCACTTCAAAAATCAAGTGTCAAATAACCAAGTGAGCTGGTTTATTATTTCACAACACGTGGATGGAGGGTTGGTGTTGGTGTGATCCACTACTTACGCAGAGAGAGTGACGTTGGTGGCAGGCACCACGAGGACCCGGTTGGGTTGAACCAGGATGGAGGAATCACAGCTGATCACTCTGAGACCAATGAGAAACTTCCCTGGAGTGGCGCCTCCTGCTCCCCAGATACACACAATCTGACAGGAGACAATCAATCAATCAAACCGTACTATCAGAGGGAACTTGTATTTGCAGACAGAGAGGAGAAACATGATAAAATACACCAAATCCATTATCAAAGACTTAAATTATCACACTGCAACATCAGGACAAAGACAGAAACATCATCCCTCTGCAACGTCAGGACAAAGACAGAAACATCATCACACTGCAACGTCAGGACAAACACAGAAACATCATCCCACTGCAACGTCAGGACAAAGACAGAAACATCAGGACAAAGACAGAAACATCATCCCACTGCAACGTCAGGACAAAGACAGAAACATCATCCCACTGCAACGTCAGGACAAAGACAGAAACATCATCACACTGCAACGTCAGGACAAAGACAGAAACATCATCCCACTGAAACATCAGGACAAAGACAGAAACATCATCCCACTGAAACATCAGGACAAAGACAGAAACATCATCCCACTGAAACATCAGGACAAAGACAGAAACATCATCCCACTGAAACATCAGGACAAAGACAGAAACATCATCCCACCAAAGTCAGGACAAAGAAAAACATCATCCCACTGCAACGTCAGGACAAAGACAGAAACATCATCCCACTGCAACGTCAGGACAAAGACAGAAACATCATCCCACTGCAACGTCAGGACAAAGACAGAAACATCATCCCACTGCAACGTCAGGACAAAGACAGAAACATCATCCCACTGCAACGTCAGGACAAAGACAGAAACATCATCCCACTGCAACGTCAGGACAAAGACAGAAACATTAGGACAAAGACAGAAACATTATCACACTGCAACGTCAGGACAAAGACAGAAACATCATCCCACTGCAACGTCAGGACAAAGACAGAAACATCATCCCACTGCAACGTCAGGACAAAGACAGAAACATCATCCCACTGCAACGTCAGGACAAAGACAGAAACAGCATCACACTGAAACATCAGGACAAAGACAGAAACATCATCACACTGCAACATCAGGACAAAGACAGAAACATCATCCCACTGCAACGTCAGGACAAAGACAGAAACATCATCCCACTGCAAAACATCAGGACAAAGACAGAAACAGCATCACACTGCAACGTCAGGACAAAGACAGAAACAGCATCACACTGCAACGTCAGGACAAAGACAGAAACATCATCACACTGCAACGTCAGGACAAAGACAGAAACATCATCCCACTGCAACGTCAGGACAAAGACAGAAACATCATCACACTGCAACGTCAGGACAAAGACAGAAACATCATCCCACTGCAACGTCAGGACAAAGACAGAAACATCATCCCACTGCAACGTCAGGACAAAGACAGAAACATCATCCCACTGCAACGTCAGGACAAAGACAGAAACATCATCCCACTGCAACGTCAGGACAAAGACAGAAACATCAGGACAAAGACAGAAACATCATCCCACTGCAACGTCAGGACAAAGACAGAAACATCATCCCACTGCAACGTCAGGACAAAGACAGAAACATCATCCCACTGCAACGTCAGGACAAAGACAGAAACATCATCCCACTGCAACGTCAGGACAAAGACAGAAACATCATCCCACTGCAACGTCAGGACAAAGACAGAAACATCATCCCACTGCAACGTCAGGACAAAGACAGAAACATCATCCCACTGCAACGTCAGGACAAACACAGAAACATCATCCCAAAAACAGAAACATCATCACACTGCAACGTCAGGACAAAGACAGAAACATCAGGACAAAGACAGAAACATCATCACACTGCAACGTCAGGACAAAGACAGAAACATCATCCCACTGCAACATCAGGACAAAGACAGAAACATCATCCCACTGCAACGTCAGGACAAAGACAGAAACATCATCCCACTGCAACGTCAGGACAAAGACAGAAACATCATCACACTGAAACATCAGGACAAAGACAGAAACATCATCCCACTGCAACGTCAAAGACAGGACAAAGACAGAAACATCATCCCACCAACGTCAGGACAAAGACAGAAACATCATCCCACTGAAACATCAGGACAAAGACAGAAACATCATCCCACTGCAACGTCAGGACAAAGACAGAAACATCATCCCACTGCAACGTCAGGACAAAGACAGAAACATCATCACACTGAAACATCAGGACAAAGACAGAAACATCATCACACTGAAACATCAGGACAAAGACAGAAACATCATCCCACTGCAACATCAGGACAAAGACAGAAACATCATCCCACTGAAACATCAGGACAAAGACAGAAACATCATCCCACTGCAACGTCAGGACAAAGACAGAAACATCATCCCACTGCAACGTCAGGACAAAGACAGAAACATCATCCCACTGCAACGTCAGGACAAAGACAGAAACATCATCCCACTGCAACGTCAGGACAAAGACAGAAACATCATCACACTGCAACGTCAGGACAAACACAGAAACATCAGGACAAAAACAGAAACATCATCACACTGCAACGTCAGGACAAAGACAGAAACATCAGGACAAAGACAGAAACATCATCACACTGAAACATCAGGACAAAGACAGAAACATCATCCCACTGCAACGTCAGGACAAAGACAGAAACATCATCCCACTGCAACGTCAGGACAAAGACAGAAACATCATCCCACTGCAACGTCAGGACAAAGACAGAAACATCATCACACTGCAACGTCAGGACAAAGACAGAAACATCATCACACTGCAACGTCAGGACAAACACAGAAACATCAGGACAAAAACATCATCACACTGCAACGTCAGGACAAAGACAGAAACATCATCACACTGCAACATCAGGACAAAAACAGAAACATCATCCCACTGCAACATCAGGACAAAGACAGAAACATCATCACACTGCAACATCAGGACAAAGACAGAAACATCATCCCACTGCAACGTCAGGACAAAGACAGAAACATCATCACACTGCAACATCAGGACAAACACAGAAACATCAGGACAAAAACAGAAACATCATCACACTGCAACGTCAGGACGAAGACAGAAACATCAGGACAAAAACAGAAACATCATCACACTGCAACGTCAGGAGAAAGACAGAAACATCATCCCACTGCAACGTCAGGACAAAGACAGAAACATCATCCCACTGCAACGTCAGGACAAAGACAGAAACATCATCACACTGCAATGTCAGGACAAAGACAGAAACATCATCACACTGCAACGTCAGGACAAAGACAGAAACATCAGGACAAACACAGAAACATCATCACACTGCAACGTCAGGACAAACACAGAAACATCATCACACTGCAACGTCAGGACAAAGACAGAAACATCATCACACTGCAACGTCAGGACAAAGACAGAAACATCAGGACAAAAACAGAAACATCATCACACTGCAACGTCAGGACAAAGACAGAAACATCAGGACAAAAACAGAAACATCATCACACTGCAACGTCAGGACAAACACAGAAACATCATCACACTGCAACGTCAGGACAAAGACAGAAACATCATCACACTGCAACGTCAGGACAAAGACAGAAACATTTAAAGCAGAAAATGAAAACATTGTATGTGATTTCTGTTCACAGTATCAGTTTGATTTGTCACCTGACCTCATAGAAACACACTAATATCCGGTAGACCAGGGCAACCAGCATCATCTTCTGGAGTTCTTCCATGGACGTGTCTTCATCTATTTCCTCCACAATGAAATGCATGGCGAACTTGGAAATGTCCCTGAAACAAGAATACAAATGATTCTTCAGTCATGACTATATACAGTAGTTATGCATGCTACAAATGTTTCTTCAATCATGAATATATACAGTGGTTATGCATGATTCTTCAATCATGACTATATTTTCACAGTAGTTATGCATGCATTGGACTAACCTTTACCATCACCCATGGAGTGCGAAACAAATCAATTCCTAGGATGTTTAAATAAAATACTACTTTTGATCGGGGGCCCCATAGAGGGGGACCCCATAGAGGGGCCCCATAGTGCTCTGGTCTAAAGGAATGCACTATAAGGAATAGAAGAACAGAAACATTTGTATTAAACTAAACTCACTTCATCCCACTCAGATGCATGATGCTGAGAATAATAGTTGCTTTGATGAAGAAGAGAATGAAGAAATCCACCATTTCAGCCATGAACCTTTGAAGAGGAGAGGGAATACTGTATTCTCGACCTGCAAAAACACACAAAACATTGACATTTGAGTCATTTAGCCGACGCCAGGGGTCACCAAACTCTTTCCATTCGGGGCCCCCCTTTCAGCGTTGGGGAACATCCCAGGCCACCCCTGTGCGTGCACGCACCACGTCTATTTCTATGGGCACAGGCAATGTTCACGACACACACTGTTCACACTCCTCGTTGGTGGAGAGAATTTAGCAGGTTTATAGCTTATTTCCTGCAATTCTACACATTTTGTCATGTGGTGCAAAGAAAATGTTGCAGTTTTATAAAGGACATTTTCTTGGAATTCTATACATTTTGCCATGTCTAATGTGAATTCATGTGATATCTGAGTGACCAAAACAATTACAACAATATCTATGGGCCTCCCCATAGATTTGGGAACCACCGATTTAGCAGATGCTTTTATCCAGGGCATCTTAAAGTCGTGAGTAAATACATTTTCATATTGATTTTCTGTACTGGTCTCCCATGGGGATCAAACCCACAACCCTGGTGTTGCAAGCACCGTGCTCTACCAAAATAGCCACAGACGTCGCCAACACATTCATTGATGACGGTTATTGTCCTTCAATAGGAAATTCCTTGTTTCAAAAATGTTAATATGCCTAGGTTGGGGGTCTTTAGCAACCCAGGCCTATAGCAGATGAGCCTACGGTGTTTACTTTAGTAGACCACAGAGGGCACTAATTTTCATAATTCATCACTGTAACGTAACAGGCCTGTTGTCATGTTGCTTTATCTCAAACAGTTCTTTAGCTATATAACCAACGTTATCATATTAGACTCATTAAACAAATACAATAATAACAACAGCTGTGTCTCTGATAGCTACCTGGCCGTTGTGCGTTGCCGTTCTGTTGTGGTTGTTGTTGCGCTGGTACTGAAGTGGACACAGCACCACTCCCAGCCGTTTCCCCAGGCGGAATCCCAGCCGCGGATATGGCGGTTGGATACGTCGATAAGGGGAGTCCAAATGGATTATTGTACCAGTTCTGGGCATCAAAATTAGGGAAATCCGCTGGCCAGACGGGTGCAGTGAGTGGTTGCATTGGTTGCGGTGCAAAATACGGAGAAGCAGACACTGCCAGCCAACTTTGCCAGTTCACATATGCCGTGTGGTACTGCCACATCCACCCCTGCAACTTTTCACAGTACTCCGAGGTTGTACGTGTTTCGACAGTACCCTTTCCACTTTCCGAAGTGTCTTGATGACGTAATTTTGGCATATTTTCGCCGATATCTAGCTTCTCTCTAATATTAAAAGACATGTTTTTCTTATCGACTTGTCTGTTTTTGTTCTCCACATCAGCCATGTTTAACGTCGACGTCACATCCGGAAGGATGTTTCCATTTCCGTTAAGAAAATATACGATTTCTGGAATAACATAATTACTGTGATAATAATTGCAAATATTTTGAGAGTAAGCTGCATTCAAAGAGGTAAACAATATCGATGATAAAACAATCACTCACAGCAACATCTCGTAAAATAAATAGTTTCCTCATCCTATTCCCAGCCTGGCCGAAATGAACACCGTTCACTTCTACATACCACTAGGGCGCAGCACTGCTACCCTTATAGTGAAAGACGCAGAGCATTGGAAATAAACTGACTAGACTTCTATACCAGATAGTATTATTGACTGTTATTCACTCCAATCACAATTAATTCGACTATGGTCTTTAGTTCCAAACCCATCACTAATAGCCATATTATATTCACCTATCCTGTTTTCAGATCATTTCCAAAGAATGACCAGAGAGAGGAGATCTTTGTTCCATTAAGGCCTGGTATATCCTTGAAATGACTTACATCTTACACCTTCAATGGATGACTGGAGGTGCAGTGTGCACAACCTTGTCCTGCAAATCTCCCACTGTCTGTATATTTTATATAGCAATGGTAGGCTATTTAACCACTCTGTGTTTTTTTGCACTTTGAGAATTGTGAAATTGGATGCATCTGATATGCCCTCTATGTCCACCGCTACTGCTGCTTTTCTTAACGTTTTACAGCAAGCAAACAGTTAATAAGTTCAATTACATTACAGCCTTCATCTCAGAATTCCTTAGCCAACTAATTTCCAAGAACTTGCCAATCGGTTCTTTGATGCCTCGAAATAAAATAAATCTGTTCAAAGGCCCCCTGCCACTACCACAGAGTCTAAAGAAAAATCTGAGGCACAAGGCCATTTTCAAAGACCTGCCCTAAGTCAGCTTAACCTAAACAACAATGTGGTTATTCAGCCGTAACAATCGGACACCCAGGGTTCCGATGTTCTTTGGGAGATCAGATTGTAATAGAAAGTCCCTGAATGTGTTCTCATGATACAGGGGACTGGTAAGTTGAGTAGGGGTGGACAGGGGACTGGGTAAGTTGAGTAGGGGTAGACAGGGGACTGGTAAATTGAGTAGGGGTGGACAGGGGACTGGTATATTGAGTAGAGGTGGACAGGGGACTGGTAGGTTGAGTAGGGGTGGACAGGGGATTGGTAGGTTGAGTAGGGGTGGACAGGGGACTGGTAGGTTGAGTAGGGGTGGGCAGGGGACTGGTAAGTTGAGTAGGGGTGGACAGGGGACTGGTAAGTTGAGTAGGGGTGGACAGGGGACTGGTAAGTTGAGTAGGGGTGGACAGGGGACTGGTACGTTGAGTAGGGGTGGACAGGGGACTGGTACGTTGAGTAGGGGTAGACAGGGGACTGGTAAGTTGAGTAGGGGTGGACAGGGGACTGGTACGTTGAGTAGGGGTAGACAGGGGACTGGTAAGTTGAGTAGGGGTGGACAGGGGACTGGTAAGTTGAGTAGGGGTAGACAGGGGACTGGTAAGTTGAGTAGGGGTGGACAGGGGACTGATAAGTTGAGTAGGGGTGGACAGGGGACTGGTAAGTTGAGTAGGGGTGGACAGGGGACTGGTAAGTTGAGTAGGGGTGGACAGGGGACTGGTAAGTTGAGTAGGGGTGGACAGGGGACTGGTAAGTTGAGTAGGGGTGGACAGGGGACTGGTAAGTTGAGTAGGGGTGGACAGGGGACTGGTAAGTTGAGTAGGGGTGGACAGGGGACTGGTAAGTTGAGTAGGGGTGGACAGGGGACTGGTAAGTTGAGTAGGGGTGGACAGGGGACTGGTAAGTTGAGTAGGGGTGGACAGGGGACTGGTAAGTTGAGTAGGGGTGGACAGGGGACTGGTAAGTTGAGTAGGGGTGGACAGGGGACTGATAAGTTGAGTAGGGGTGGACAGGGGATATAGTAAGGAGAAAAAAAGGGAAAATTGAGCGAAAAAGTAACAAAAATGTCAGAGGAGTGTGTGCAAATGTGTGTGTGTGTGCGTGTGTGTCCTTGGTCTTATTCAACTTGGCTAGATCAGCTTTTCATTAATCAGGACAGATTGCTGCAGGAGCACCACCCATGGTCATAATCATTCACTAAAACCCCCAAATCTTTCAGAGAATTTGGCCGCAACCTACTGCCCCAGAAAGCCCTAATTAAAGTAATTAGGTGCACTTGCTTGGACTGGAAGTCTGTGCCTGTGTCCTAAATGGCACCCCATTCCCTATTTAGTGCATTTCTTTTGACCACAGCCCTATGGGCCCCCTTATGGACCCTAGTAAAAAGTAGTGCACTATATAGGGAATTGGCTGCCATTTGTGATGAAGTCTTTGCATCCACAACAATAAGCCTGTTACAGATGAGAGGTAACAACATAGACCTTAAACTGGGATTTGGCCTCCCCTCTAAACCTCCCCTCTAAACCCCCCCAGCCACTCTGATACTACATCTGCCTCAAATGGCACCCTATTCCCGTCATAGTGCACTACTTATGACTAGGGCCCATAGGGCTGTGGTCAAAAGTAGTACACTATATAGTAAATAGGGTGCCATTTGGAACGTACCTTAGGACATCACATTCCATATAGATTGTCCTTTTGTGTTTGACAAACAACAGCATACCAAGGGACCCCGTGACACTCCTCAGTTGTAACCCTGATGGTTTCAAAGTGTGTGCAAGGCAGTGTGAGCTTTTTGATCCAATAGTTATGTGCATACTTGATACATTTGGCAAACACAATGTTCGAGTAATAGTTTGACCTTGGTTTTCAAGAAACACTCCCGGATGTGTTGACTGAACCATCGTGTGTGTGTGTGTGTGTGTGTGTGTGTGTGTGTGTGTGTGTGTGTGTGTGTGTGTGTGTGTGTGTGTGTGTGTGTGTGTGTGTGTGTGTGTGTGTGTGTAAAACCAACTAACTTGCAACTGTAGTGACGCTATCATGACAAACCAACACTTAGTTTCAAAAAGCACATGATATCATGTGTGAAAAATCTGACCATGAAGCAAAAGACAGTTGGTCTTCTCTCAAGATCTGCATCCCAAGTGACACCCGATTCCCTTTATAGTGCATAGGGCTCTGGTCAAAAGTAGTGCACTATGTAGGGAATAGGGAGCCGCTTGTGATGCAAGCAAAGGTTAGGCCCGGGTTAAAAGTAGTGCACTATGTAGGAAATAGGGAGCCGTTTGTGATGCAGCAAAGGTTAGGCCCGGGTCAAAAGTAGTGCACTATGTAGGGAATAGGGAGACATTTGGGATGCATTAAGGTTTAAGGTTTAAGGCATCTCAAAGAGCCAGATACAAAAAGATGCTTGTCATTCATTCATCAGTCCAGCTCCATTAAGCAGCAACAGCAATCCAGTGGTATTACAACTTTAACACTCAGAACGTACTCCGTTCATGAACAAGAGACTGTTAATGCTGCGTTCCTAACCAGGTGGGATGTTACCAGTTGTGAAGCCATGAATACCAGTTGGATGCATTCACGTGCTTTGAACTCGTTGAGGAATGCTGATTGGCTAATGGCCAACAAGCTACATAAACCATAATCTAACAGAGGTCAGCATGTGGGAGAAGTGGGATAATAGTTTCCCACTAGTAATGACTAGTTTGAAGTCCGTTCTAATGGATTTACCCCCAGTCGTATGTGGTAAATTCCCACTTCATTACGAATGCAACATAAGGCGTCAGGTGTCATGTCTAATGGATTTACCCCCAGTCGTATGTGGTAAATTCCCACTTCATTACGAACGCAGCATAAGGCGTCAGGTGTCATGTCTAATGGATTTACCCCCAGTCGTATGTGGTAAATTCCCACTTCATTACGAATGCAACATAAGGCGTCAGGTGTCATGTCTAATGGATTTACCCCCAGTCGTATGTGGTAAATTCCCACTTCATTACGAATGCAGCATAAGGCGTCATGTCTAATGGATTTTCCCCCAGTCGTATGTGGTAAATTCCCACTTCATTACGAATGCAGCATAAGGCATCAGGTGTCATGTCTAATGGAGTTTCCCCCAGTCGTATGTGGTAAATTCCCACTTCATTACGAATGCAGCATAAGGCGTCAGGTGTCATGTCTAATGGATTTACCCCCAGTCGTATGTGGTAGATTCCCACTTCATTACGAACGCAGCATAAGGCGTCAGGTCTAATGGATTTACCCCCAGTCGTATGTGGTAAATTCCCACTTCATTACGAACGCAGCATAAGGCGTCAGGTGTCATGTCTAATGGATTTACCCCCAGTCGTATGTGGTAAATTCCCACTTCATTACGAACGCAGCATAAGGCGTCAGGTGTCATGTCTAATGGATTTACCCCAGTCGTATGTGGTAAATTCCCACTTCATTACAAAAGCAGCATAAGGCGTCAGGTGTCATGTCTAATGGAGTTTCCCCCAGTCGTATGTGGTAAATTCCCACTTCATTACGAATGCAGCATAAGGCGTCAGGTGTCATGTCTAATGGGTGCTGGAAGACTATGAAGAGGGCTGGACAGTACTCCCTCTGGCATTGTGCATTCTTATTAGATTTGACATTTTTGGGACCTGTTTGACAATGAGCTCATTTGGACTAATCTTTCTGGGAGATTTCTGCATTTTGTTAGCCCATAACAGTAGGGTGTTATGTCAGTCTTATGGGAGATGGCATAACCTTTACTTTTTGGACTACATGACTACCCAGATGAGCACCCCATTCCATAGACGCGCTGGCACATCTAAACTTCTGACAAGCTTAACTTGGTCTTGAAATGTTACCATTTCTGATCTTGGGTCTACATACAAACCCGTCAGCTGTTTTTTTTTTTTTGGGGGGGAGAAGAGAACTATGTAGAATGTAAGCAGATTATATTTTTAAAATGGTCAACTTGGCACCTGTACTTGTATGAGAATGTTTCATTTTGGCACCCAGCCTGGGTAAGCTTGTGAATTATTTCCCACCCATGAACAGATTTAGGATTCAGCAAGTGTCCTATAAGTTAATTTGCATTAATGAATTTTGACAAGGGCCCTTAAAGGCTTGTGAAAACTAGTGCACTATAAAGCTAAGAGGGTGGCATTTGGAACACTTGAGTAGGACCCATCCTAGAGATACTTGGAACAAACGGAGATGCAGTTATAGCAGCAACAGCACCACTGGGCAGACCACTGGTCCCAGTAGTCATATTCAGAAGCACCTGAATGCTGCTGAAAAGTTCACAGAATAGAACAGTCCTAAATGGGCAAAGAAATTCAGGTTTTAAAGTTCAGTAATTACTAGTTAGCAGCAGCATGCTAATATGAAGGCATCCAGGGTTTAGTTACCATGCCACTGCTCAGACAATACTTCATATTCCTCAGTGGTTTAGGAGTGGTTATAGTCCAGTGTCACAATAATGAATCATTTTCCCCCACTAGACATGGCAGTTTTTGCATCGTATTATAGATATGGTCAGTTTTGGACATTTCTACTTGGTCACCAGTTCTCAATAGGTACAGTGTGAAATCAATGTATTTTGCAGGGAACACTTAGCATACATTGAGCACGCTACACTAACATTCATTTGAGAAAAATTGACACTGAAATGTATTGAATGTTAGCAGCACCACCTACAACCAAAGTACTCAGGATAAACCAGAGATTTGCCCGTTTGTAATCCACATAGATTAAGTTTGATGAATAGGCTTTAGCCTACAAACTGGCCTACATATTGCAATGAAGGAAATACCACTTTTCACAAAGCAGAACAATTGACTTTATTGAAAGCTTCATGGGATTTTGGTACCAATTGAGTCAGTGAATTTAACATGGTAGGTATTGAACAGATAACATGCATGTTATTGATTTGCTGGTGGGGGTCTTCAATTCAGCAGGCTGGAATCACACCTCTTTCTCATAGGTCCTCAGCGCCACCACATCATCCATTACACATTTCTAGAAAAGAGAGCAGTACACGCTTTAGGTCATGTAATGACGTGTAAGAACCGAGAACTCAAAATGTAATGACACATTCAGTCATGAACAAACCACCAAATCAGCCTGTGTGTCAGTCGTAGTTCCACTTGAAACTGCAGTCTGAATGAGCCAACCCACGTTAACTTCCTTTAAACTGAAGGGCATTATGATGTAAGCTAAATGTGACAGGGTAGGAGTTAAAACAGCAACTATAAAAGGGAACTGACCATGTTGACCAATGAACAGAGTGTAGATAAGTCCTTCTGTAGCTCAGTTGGTAGAGCATGGCGCTTGTAATGCCAGGGTAGTGGGTTCGATCCCCGGGACCACCCATACGTAGAATGTATGCACTGTAAGTCGCTTTGGATAAAAGGTCTGCTAAATGGCATATATTATTATTATTATTAACAGGTTTAACCCTGGATGACTGTGCAGCCACTAATATTCAATCATAAAATACATGTTGGAATCTATATTTATTCTATAACAGGCTCTCACATTATGTGAGCTAAATAATGCATTATAAATTACTTTAAGGAAACGGATGTTACTGTACCCACTACAACCCCCTCACCCCCCCCAAAAACATGCATTCCATTCATTCCTATGGAGGACTGGTCCTACTGGATAGTGCCTATGGCGGACCGGTGGCAGCAGAGCCTCGCAATGGCAATGCCAACACATACAGCAGCAATCCCGGGTTTATGTAAATCATTGGGTTTATTAGCACTCGATTACCAATTAATCATTTAGTTTAAAATAATTAAGTAGCGTGTTGCACATGACTGCAAGTGCTTATCAAGCCACGCTTCCCAGCCAAATCTAGAAAGGACATTTTGAACACGTTCGCGCGTAAAAACGCATGCCATCCTTGTTGGTAACCCCGGGAGAACGCAATTTACAAGATGACAACGTGCATTGCATAAAGATGATCACATGCAACATTGAACAATATTGCAATATCAAGCATGGACATTGCAAATTAGGCTTATGAAAAAGCATATTTTATGTCAAACTAAGCAGAGAAGGGAATAGCAAGCAGGACATTAAACCTTACCGCAATCAATTTTCCATCTTGCAACTCCCGCTCGAGCGTGGTAGTCTTGCCGTCCCAAGTTTGTTTCTGCACCAGTTTTCCGTTCTCAAAGGTCATCAGAGTCTGGAAATAGAGTAGTGTCAGGAGGGCACAACTCACTAAATTTTAAAGTAATTTTTTTTTTTACAATCAATTGGAAACCACACTACTGTAACAACCGGCATGTCTATAGTGTGGCTCCTGCACCCACCTTGGTTTTCCTGTCATCTGCAGTCATCTCGTCGAATTCTTCATTCAATTTAAACTTGGCCTCTGTGGTTTTGAAAGTGCTCTGGGATTTCATTGATATTACACCGTCGTCGATGCTGAACAGCAAATTGGGCTTCGCCATATTCCCCATCTGCCGAGTAGCAAAACCCACACCTGTGAAACAAACGGATATTTATCTAATCAACTTTAGTAGGGTTCTAGATCGAAATGCAACATTGTCTTTCATTTAAAAACTACTTTATTTAATAAGGTAATACTTCACCTATTGCCTTCATATATTCATCAAAATTCTCACTGGAAGTCATCTTCCAAGTTCCAACGAATGCCTCGACCATGTTGAAATTTGAGCTAATCAACACCACAAACCACGTTAACGCACACTGCTTCGACTCTGCAATAATTACATCTGGGCCTGTTGTCATATTTGAAGCCTCATCTAGCACGTGCTTACCCATGCAAGCCAATCAAGTGCTAGATCTGGTGCTTCCATGGCAACAGAGAGGATGAGGGGCGGGGGATAAATTATTTTCGGGCAGGGACTCAGCCTGCACTGTCTTTGACAGGGGTCTTCAACCTTTTCTTACCCAGGGACCCCCTGCCAGGCAAACCGGAGACCAAGGAACC
>NW_025747060.1:0-72249 GCF_021184085.1 Oncorhynchus gorbuscha
GAAGCTAGTGTGGATATTATAACAGAGACAGATCTGACTCTAGAACAGATCTAGCTCTAGAACTGACTCTAGAACAGATCTGACTAGAATAGATCAAGCTCTAGAACGGACTCTAAAACATATCTGGCTCTAGAACAGATCTAGCTCTAGAACTGACTCTAGAACAGATCTGACTAGAATAGATCCAGCTCTAGAACTGACTAAAACACAGCTGGCTCTAGAACAGATCTAGCTCTGGAACTGACTCTAGAACAGATCTGACTAGAATAGATCCAGCTCTAGAACTGACTCTAAAACATATCTGGCTCTAGAACAGTTCTAATGTCCAGTGTCCTCTGTTCTAATATCCACCCTAGCTTCCCACTGAGCCAGACTGTTTTAGGGTCTGTTGGGAGACTGGCATAATGAGAATTTGAGTAAAGTCCGATGTGAGCAAAGGTGTGGGCTCAGGAGATGGTAGGGCTATTACTACGGTAAACAGGTGTGGGCTCAGGAGATGGTAGGGCTATTACTACGGTAAACAGGTGTGGGCTCAGGAGATGGTAGGGCTATTACTACGGTAAACAGGTGTGGGCTCAGGAGATGGTAGGGCTATTACTACGGTAAACAGGTGTGGGCTCAGGAGATGGTAGGGCTATTACTACGATAAACAGGTGTGGGCTCAGGAGATGGTAGGGCTATTACTACGGTAAACAGGTGTGGGCTCAGGAGATGGTAGGGCTATTACTACGGTAAACAGGTGTGGGCTCAGGAGATGGTAGGGCTATTACTACGGTAAACAGGACAGAGATGACTACAGTACGTGGTGCTCATACTGAACAGCCTCTCCCTCTGGACGGGAGGTTGTTGTGGTGGACACCAGGGCCACAAGCAGGAAAACAAATGTTGATTGATGTACACTGAAAAACAAATCCACATGTATATCCACAATGGGAAAGCAGTGTTCCCTGCAGGTAGACTCCTGCATGGACCAGAACATCACGTTATGCCTGCAAATGAAGACTAATGTATCAGAGGAAGTGCCTCTGTAGATTCTATTTCTGCTGTGGAATGTTGTTACTGCTTTCAAAGAGGATTACAATTGTTTTATTGATAAAAAATAAAAACAGCTACCGAATCCCAGAGGAACAAACAGAAGGAGAGAGGTACACTATGAGTGAACAGCCTCTGTGTTTTATAGTCATGGAATACAGTACCTGCTTCAAATTGGAACACATTTACCATACTGTACGTAAAATGTCTCCACGCATGACTGTAAGTCGCTCTGGATAAGAGCGTCTGCTAAATGACTTAAATGTAAATGTTAAATGTAATTATATTAATATATTAAATATTATATTAGGACCTTGCCTTTCTCTAGTTTGTCATTACTTCAAACTCTAAAGCCAAATGTAGGAATTTTCAGAAAGCTCGGTCCTCAAGCTCGGTCCTTAAACCGATTTAATCTATTTCCTTTGGCATGGATACCCTTCATTCACCTTCTCCATAAGGACAGCCTTAAAATAGGCCCAGTGCAGGTGTTACGGATGTCACATTGCTTTCATAGCGAGTACCACTTCCCCTTCATTCACCTTCTCCATAAGGACAGCCATAAAATAGGCCCAGTGCAGGTGTTACGGATGTCACAATGCTTTCATAGCGAGTACCACTTCCCCTTCATTCACCTTCTCCATAAGGACAGCCTTAAAATAGGCCCAGTGCAGGTGTTACGGATGTCACATTGCTTTCATAGAGAGTACCACTTCCCCTTCATTCACCTTCTCCATAAGGACAGCCATAAAATAGGCCCAGTGCAGGTGTTACGGATGTCACATTGCTTTCATAGCGAGTACCACTTCCCCTTGATTCGTTCCAACGGTTTGAGCCACCCAGAGGATACCAAATGGATGGCTCCAACCACCACATTTTAAACTCTGTTACTTAAGCAAAGCCATTAGCTACTGTGTTGGTGGTGATGCAGCGTTCCTTTCATCCCATTAAGCAGCTCCTTACCTCCATTTAATGGTAGGTTGGTAGGGCTTTTCAGGGGTGTCCTATTAACAGCCGTACTCTTAGCTACCTGTAATAATGTCCAGGTGTGATCCAAGAGTTACCTAGATACACAGATTTAGATTCCATTTTATAAGGCTGTAATTGGAATGGGTGCTTTAGAGGAAATGATCATCCCAATAGAAGGAGGAGGATTTCAACAGTTCTTATCATCCCAGAGTAAACATCTTCCTTTTTAGTTTGCATGCTTCATCCACAAGTAGGATTTTCCACTTGAACCAGGATTAAATTATATTCCTTTAGGTTTGTGGCATTCAGCTAATCTTATAAATGATGTGATGGATGTTGTGTTGACTGGTTTCCTCCGGCAGGCTGCTCTCCAGCTGAACTCTGGACAAGCTAGCCTCCAGCAATAATCATGCAACCTGCCAGACTTCTCAAGGAAACTGTTCCTCAGAGTGAGGTGAGGGACATTTGTCAATGGTCTATTTTCCTTATAGAGTGGTGTCGGAGATTGAACTGCATTGGAGCTGTCAAATCCGTGATCAGCTGCTCTTGAAATAGTGAAGCCACACCCACTCCACTCACATTAAAAGTTCAGAAGGAGAACGTGTAGGCTATATAGAAGTAATGTTTAAATCAACAAAATAATGAGGATTTTCTCATCCTAACTGAGGTGTAGATTACATCTCACATTCCAGTGTACGAACTTGTAAACAAGGATCGATGGGATTTGTCTTAATGCTAAAGTAGATCTGACTGAATAGAGCTATACCTCCTACCACATAGAAGACATAAACATCCCATGCATGGCATCTATATTAGGACATTGTCAGTTGTCTGACCAAACTCCTTCAGTTGTTAGACCAAACTCCCTCAGTTGTCTGACCAAACTCCCCCAGTTGTCTGACCAAACTCCCCAGTTGTCTGACCAAACTCCCCAGTTGTCTGTCCAAACTACCTCAGTTGTTAGACCAAACTCCCTCAGTTGTCTGAACAATCTCCCCCAGTTGTCTGTCCAAACTCCCTCAGTTGTTTGTCCAAACTCCCTCAGTTGTCTGTCCAAACTCCCTCAGTTGTTAGACCAAACTGCCACAGTTGTCTGACCAACCTCCCTCAGTTGTTAGACCAAACTCCCTCAGTTGTTAAAGCAAACTCCCTCAGTAGTCAGACCAAACTCCCTCAGTTGTTATACCTCAGTTGTTCAGACCAAACTGCCCTAGTTGTCTGACCAAACTCCCTCAGTTGTCAGACCAAACTCCTTCACGTGTCAGACCAAACTCCCTCTCCCTCAGTTGTCAGACCAAACTCCCTCACTTGTCAGACCAAACTCCCTCACTTGTCAGACCAAACTCCCTCAGTTGTCAGACCAAACTCCCTCACTTGTCAGATCAAACTCCTTCACTTGTCAGATCAAACTCCCTCACTTGTCAGACCAAACTCCCTCTCCCTCAGTTGTCAGACCAAACTCCCTCACTTGTCAGACCAAACTCTCTCACTTGTCAGACCAAACTCCCTCTCCCTCAGTTGTCAGACCAAACTCCCTCAGTTGTCAGACCAAACTCCCTCACTTGTCAGATCAAACTCCCTCAGTTGTCAGACCAAACTCCCTTAGTTGTCAGACCAAACTCCCTCACTTGTCAGATCAAACTCCCTCAGTTGTCAGATCAAACTCCATCACTTGTCAGACCAAAACTCCCTCATTTGTCAGATCAAACTCCCTCTCCCTCACTTGTCAGACCAAACTCCCTCTCCCTCACTTGTCAGATCAAACTCCCTCTCCCTCACTTGTCAGATCAAACTCCCTCACTTGTCAGACCAAACTCCCTCTCCCTCACTTGTCAGACCAAACTCCCTCTCCCTCACTTGTCAGATCAAACTCCCTCACTTGTCAGACCAAACATCCTCAGTTGTCAGACCAAACATCCTCAGTTGTTAGACCAAACTCCCTCAGTTGTCAGACCAAACACCCTCAGTTGTTAGACCAAACTCCCTCCGTTGTCAGACCAAACTCCCTCACTTGTCAGACCAAACTCCCTCAGTTGTCAGACCAAACTCCCTCCGTTGTCAGACCAAACTCCCTCAGTTGTGAGACCAAACACCCTCAGTTGTGAGACCAAACACCCTCAGTTGTGAGACCAAACACCCTCAGTTGTTAGACCAAACTCCCTCAGTTGTTAGACCAAACTCCCTCAGTTGTGAGACCAAACATCCTCAGTTGTTAGACCAAACTCCCTCAGTTGTGAGACCAAACATCCTCAGTTGTGAGAGTAGAGTAGTGCTTTATTGATCCGTACTTGGGAAATTGTTTTATCAGTCAACATCATCAATACATAACAATGACAAACATATGATCAAAAACACACATTAAGACAGATATGAAGGCACCTGCACCTTAGTAGCAATAAAAGACACAATCCAATTCAAGGAGTTACCAAATGCTGTTGTTTATCCTCCTCTGGGGAAACAAGCAACAACAACATTTATAAGAAGAAGACATCGTAAATCAGTTAATCATTGAAAATCCTCATGGCTGTGGGTAAGAATGATCGTCTAAACCTCCCTGTGGAGGATGAACCTGCTACTGAAGCTGCTCCTGCGCTTCATACCCTGCTGTAGAGTGGGTGTGTGGCATTGTCCATGAGCATGTGTGTCTTTGCTTGCAGCATTTTTATGAACCTGCTAGCCCAAACTATGTCAGTAGTTCAAACTATGTCAGTAGTTCAAACTATGTCAGTAGTTCAAACTATGTCAGTAGTTCAAACCTTCTCAGTAGTTCAAACCATCTCAGTAGTTCAAACCATCTCAGTAGTTCAAACCATCTCAGTAGTTCAAACCTTCTCAGTAGTTCAAACCTTCTCAGTAGTTCAAACCTTCTCAGTAGTTCAAACCATCTCAGTAGTTTGAATATGGATCCTGTAGATAGAATAAGCCCTTCTAATTTAGCTTGTTGATACCATTGAATTAAGCAGGGCAAAAAAACATGCCTTGGCAAGGTATGGTGTCATGCATTGGATTTTGGATTGACAACAGTCAGCATCGTTATGTTTGTGACACCAATGTAGGCCTATCTAATGTTATATTCTAGGATCAAATCAATTGGTGTAGTAGACACTTTATCAGATGTTATAGTGGTTGTAATGAAATCCTTGTGTTACTGGCTCCCAACAGAGGAACAAAAAAAACAAGTACACAAATAATAATAAAACACTGGGAACAAGAAATTATGATTGTTAGGACTAAACTAGTTAAATGATGAATGTTAGGACTAAACTAGTTAAATTATGATTGTTAGGACAAATCTAGTTAAATTATGATTGTTAGGACTAAACTAGTTAAATTATGATTGTTAGGACTAATCTAGTTAAATTATGATTGTTAGGACTAAACTAGTTAAATTATGATTGTTAGGACTAAACTAGTTAAATCATGAATGTTAGGACTAAACTAGTTAAATTATGATTGTTAGGACTAAACTAGTTAAATCATGAATGTTAGGACTAAACTAGTTAAATTATGATTGTTAGGACTAAACTAGTTAAATCATGAATGTTAGGACTAAACTAGTTAAATTATGAATGTTAGGACTAAACTAGTTAAATTATGAATGTTAGGACTAAACTAGTTAAATTATGAATGTTAGGACTAAACTAGTTAAATTATGAATGTTAGGACTAAACTAGTTAAATCATGAATGTTAGGACTAAACTAGTTAAATCATGAATGTTTGGACTAAACTAGTTAAATCATGAATGTTAGGACTAATCTAGTTAAAACCAGTTAAGGATAGGCAGAATTACTGCCCCCTTTGGAGGAATTGCGTGCCCATAGTAAACTGAAATCAAATCTGTCCAAAATTGCTAATATATGCATATAATAATTACTATTGGATAAAAAACACTCTAAAGCTTCTAAAACTGTTTGAATTATGTCTGTAAGTATAGCAGAACTCACAGGGCAGGCAATCTCCCAAACTAGTTTTGGGAGCCTCAAACTTGTGGCAACTTTGACGTGATCGCCCCCACCTTTCGCAACCAGCTATGGATCTGGAGACACTTTCTATGTCTTCCACTAGATGTCCTCATTCAGTACAGCATTTAATTGTGCAAATCCCGCGTGTTTTGAGCCTTTGGTAGGCAAAAGACTGAGTGTCGCAAGAAAATTCAAGGTTCCGAGAGCGCGCTTTTTGGAGACACGTTCCTTTGTTCCAGATTGCCTGCCAAGAAGCACGTTCGTCCGAGAGATTAGATAATAGTTTTGTACGTTTAGAACATCCTAAAGCTTGATTCTGCACTTCGTTTGACCAGTTTAGTCAACGTATAATATGTAATTTTGAAGTTTTGATGCGCAACTGTTCGTGACCAGAAGTAATTTTTGGTAGTATTTCAGCTGGAACTTGCAGCATATGCTAATACAAAGACACACGAATTGAAACCAAATGATGTTTTGGGTAAGTATGACTTCTTCCACTACATTATGATCGAAGACCATCAAAGGTAAGGGAATACTTATGTTGTAATTTTGTGTTTCTGTTGACTCCAACATAGCGGAGAAATATTGCTAATGTCTGAGCGCCGTCTCAGATTATTGAAAAATGAACGATTTCTGTAACGTTAAAAAGAAATGTGACAAAGCGATTGCATTAAGAAGCAGTGTATCTTTGTAACTATATATAGAACATGTATATTTAGTCAAAGTGTATGATGTGTATTGCTGTTATCTGGCGGAGTTATATATAATTTCTCCTGACATTTAATAGCATGTTCTGAACATGGCGTCAATGTAAACGGTGATTTATGGATATAAATGGCATATTATTGAACAAAACATAAATGTACTGTGTAACATGTCCTATTACTGTCATCTGATGAAGATTTTCAAAAGGTCAGTGAATTATTTTAATTTTAATCCTGCGTTTGTGATTGCATCTTTTGTTCGACAAAATGGCTGTATATCGTCTGTGTCTTTGGTGGTGGTTTGACATAAATATGTGCTATGTTTTCGCCGTAAAACATTTTAGAAATCTGACTCACTGGGTAGATGAACAAGATGTTTATCTTTCATTTGAGTTATTGGACTTGTTAATGTGTGGAGGTTAAATACTTCTAATAATATTTTTGCATTCTGTGCACCATCTTTTGAGTTGAGCGTGGGGGGTGGGGGGGGTGCCCTTGGGGAACCTGGTAACGTGAACAAGTTAAATGATGAATGTTAGGACTAAACTAGTTAAATGATGAATGTTAGGACTAAACTAGTTAAATCATGAATGTTAGGACTAATCTAGTTAAATCATGATTGTTAGGACTAATCTAGTTAAATCATGATTGTTAGGACTAAACTAGTTAAATGATGAATGTTAGGACTAAACTAGTTAAATGATGAATGTTAGGACTAAACTAGTTAAATGATGAATGTTAGGACTAAACTAGTTAAATGATGAATGTTAGGACTAAACTAGTTAAATGATGAATGTTAGGATTAATCTATTTAAATCATGAATGTTAGGATTAATCTATTTAAATCATGAATGTTAGGACTAATCTAGTTAAATCATGAATGTTAGGATTAATCTATTTAAATCATGAATGTTAGGATTAATCTATTTAAATCATGAATGTTAGGACTAAACTAGTTAAATGATGAATGTTAGGACTAATCTAGTTAAATCATGAATGTTAGGACTAAACTAGTTAAATGATGAATGTTAGGACTAAACTAGTTAAATGATGAATGTTAGGACTAAACTAGTTAAATGATGAATGTTAGGACTAATCTAGTTAAATCATGAATGTTAGGACTAATCTAGTTAAATTCTGAATGTTATGACTAATCTAGTTAAATCATGATTGTTAGGACTAAACTAGTTAAATGATGAATGTTAGGACTAAACTAGTTAAATGATGAATGTTAGGACTAAACTAGTTAAATGATGAATGTTAGGACTAAACTAGTTAAATGATGAATGTTAGGACTAAACTAGTTAAATGATGAATGTTAGGATTAATCTATTTAAATCATGAATGTTAGGATTAATCTATTTAAATCATGAATGTTAGGACTAATCTAGTTAAATCATGAATGTTAGGACTAATCTAGTTAAATCATGAATGTTAGGATTAATCTATTTAAATCATGAATGTTAGGACTAATCTAGTTAAATTATGAATGTTAGGACTAATCTAGTTAAATCATGAATGTTAGGACTAATCTAGTTAAATCATGAATGTTAGGACTAATCTAGTTCATTTATAAATTTTAGGACCAAACTAGTTAAATCATGAATGTTAGGACTAATCTAGTTAACAACCCAAATAACACTATCGTTAATCGAAACGTAATCTATGAGTATATACACCAAAAATATTTATGAATAATGATATCTACAGCAACAGATATATTACAGTGAGCTCTGTTGAGAATCCAGTATACTAATAAACAGTGTAGCAGTACATGGGACAGCAGCCTTGTCTGTGTGTGTGTGTCTGTGACTGTGTGTGTCTGTGACTGTGTGTGTCTGTGTGTGTGTGTATGTGACTGTGTGTGTCTGTGTGTGTGTGTATGTGCGTGTGTTTGTGAGTATGGGCGTACGCATGTGTGTGAGTACAGGAGTCTGTGTGTGTATGAGGTGTGTGTCTGTGTGAGTTTGTGTGTGTGTGTGTTTTGTTTGAGTGAGTCTATCTTTGTCTCAAGTACAAGGTGGGCACATCCAGTACAAAGACAGAACAGATGGATCTCTGTAATGTATGTAATATTGGACAGGTAGGAGAAAAATACTGGAAAATATAGTGCTTTGTGTTTTCATCACAACATTCATTCAAACCAGCCTGCTGCCTGAAGACCAGAGTGAAAAATAAGTAGCACTCAGAAGGTCTAGTTCAAACAGGCCCAGACTAAGTAATAGCATAGCCCAGTAGAACTCTGAAGGCCTGTTCAAACAGGCCCAGACTAAGTAATAGCATAGCCCAGTAGAACTCTGAAGGCCTGTTCAAACAGGCCCAGACTAAGTAATAGCATAGCCCAGTAGCACTCAGAAGGTCTAGTTCAAACAGGCCCAGACTAAGTAATAGCATAGCCCAGTAGAACTCTGAAGGCCTGTTCAAACAGGCCCAGACTAAGTAATAGCATAGCCCAGTAGAACTCTGAAGGCCTGTTCAAACAGGCCCAGACTAAGTAATACCATAGCCCAGTAGAACTTTGAAGGCCTGTTCAAACAGGCCCAGACTAAGTAATAGCATAGCCCAGTAGAACTTTGAAGGCCTGTTCAAACAGGCCCAGACTAAGTAATAGCATAGCCCAGTAGAACTCTGAAGGCCTGTTCAAACAGGCCCAGACTAAGTAATAGCATAGCCCAGTAGAACTCTGAAGGCCTGTTCAAACAGGCCCAGACTAAGTAATACCATAGCCCTGTAGAACTCTGAAGGCCTGTTCAAACAGGCCCAGACTAAGTAATAGCACAGGGAAACAAATATCGGAAAAACAAGGTTGCTTACAAACTGTTTGGAAAAGTAGACTGGTTCAATCAGGTCAAAACAGCCCAGAAGACGGATATCCTGGTTCAATCAGGTCAAAACAGCCCAGAAGACTCTGATATCCTGGTTAAATCAGGTCAAGACAGCCCAGAGGACTCTGATATCCTGGTTCAATCAGGTCAAAACAGCCCAGAGGACTCTGATATCCTGGTTCAATCAGGTCAAAACAGCCCAGAGGAATCTGATATCCTGGTTCAATCAGGTCAAAACAGCCCAGAGGACTCTGATATCCTGGTTCAATCAGGTCAAAACAGCCCAGAGGACTCTGATATCCTGGTTCAATCAGGTCAAAACAGCCCAGAGGACTCTGATATCCTGGCTCAATCAGGTCAAAACAGCCCAGAGGACTCTGATATCCTGGTTCAATCAGGCCAAAACATCCAAGTAGACTCTGATATCCTGGTTCAATCAGGTCAAAACAGCCCAGAGGACTCTGATATCCTGGTTCAATCAGGTCAAAACAGCCCAGAGGACTCTGATATCCTGGTTCAATCAGGTCAAAACAGCCCAGAGGACTCTGATATCCTGGCTCAATCAGGTCAAAACAGCCCAGAGGACTCTGATATCCTGGTTCAATCAGGTCAAAACAGCCCAGAGGACTCTGATATCCTGGCTCAATCAGGTCAAAACAGCCCAGAGGACTCTGATATCCTGGTTCAATCATGCCAAGCCAGTCTGATTCCTTGCCATTACCACAGGGTACTTTCCCCCCACTACCGTGATCAGCAATCACTCCACCCTCTGATCAATGCTCCATCACATATTGAAATGATCCATTTAAATGGACGGTTTTGCTGTTTAGCACTCCTGATCAGAACCAAGACAATGTAGCTGTATACCAGCAGTGAAATCAGCTGTGTAACACAATAAGATTTGATCAGAATGTGGATTCAGAAAGAGAATGATCTGTTGTAGTGTCAGTGGGAGGAAAGGCATGTTCTGTTCTTGACAGCTGCCACAGTTGGCTGCTCTATGGGAGTGTTTCTCATAACAAGTTGGCAATTGCAAATTAACTCTCATCTTAATATCTAGAAGTCTAGGCTGTTCTCTCTGTCTCTCTTTGTCTCGCTCTTTGTGTCTCCTCTCTCTCTTTGTCTCTCTCTCTCTCTCTCTCTCTCTCTCTCTCTCTCTCTCTCTCTCTCTCTGTATGTGTATATATATTTATGTATTATATATACAGTATTAACATATTGTTTTAATAATTAGTATAACGTTGATCTTAATTACCTTAACCCACAATGGCGTTTACAGACTGCAAAGCTGGCAGTCAGTTGGTTAGTTGTTTTGAGTTTGAAATGCCAGGTGTTTAGTTTGAAATGCCAGGTGTTGAGTTTGAAATGACAGGTGTTGAGTTTGAAATGACAGGTGTTGAGATTGAAATGACAGGTGTTGAGTTTGAAATGACAGGTGTTGAGTTTGAAATGACAGGTGTTGAGTTTGAAATGACAGGTGTTGAGTTTGAAATGACAGGTGTTGAGTTTGAAATGACAGGTGTTGAGTTTGAAATGACAGGTGTTGAGTTGAGAAGTCAAAAAGCGGAGACAGTGGTGATGACAGAGGTGTGTGGTGATGACAGAGGTGTGTGGTGATGACAGAGGTGTGTGGTGATGACAGAGGTGTGTGGTGATGACAGAGGTGTGCGGTGATGACAGAGGTGTGCGGTGATGACAGAGGTGTGCGGTGATGACAGAGGTGTGCGGTGATGACAGAGGTGTGCGGTGATGACAGAGGTGTGTGGTGATGACAGAGGTGTGCGGTGATGACAGAGGTGTGTGGTGATGACAGAGGTGTGTGGTGATGACAGAGGTGTGTGGTGATGACAGAGGTGTGTGGTGATGACAGAGGTGTGTGGTGATGACAGGGGTATGCGGTGATGACAGGGGTGTGCGGTGATGACAGAGGTGTGCGGTGATGACAGAGGCTTGGTGTAGGACTGTACCATCCTACTCTGGACCACTGATGAGTGGTGGGCTTTCTGGGCCAACAGCTGCCAGGGCATCACCCAAGTAGGTAGAACTGGTATTGGGGGAGTAGTTACAAAGTCAAGTACTCTATAAGTAAGTTACATGTAATGTAGTAAAACTACTACTATAATAATATAGAAATGACATAATACTATCTTTATGTGCATTCTTGGCTGAAGATGAATCAAACCTGCATTGGGATGAGGAACATAAATAACATGGTTCCTTCTTTCCCCAACAACAAACATTATATCTTTGAGGAAAGAAGTATAAACTAAATAATATACTAGCTTACGTATAATGCTTTATATACAGTAAGTGTGCCTCACAGAAAGTGTTGCAGAAATAGTCATGGTTTTATTTTATTTCACTGTGGGGCCAATTTGAAATGTGTGTGTATTTTGCTTATTTATCACAGCTCTTCACTCAGTCTCAGCTGGATTAGATCTCATATTTGATTCTGTCTGGAGGTGCTGAGTGCGGTCGTCAGAAGCTATTCACAAGGAAAGCTTTTTTCTTGTCAAGTGGGCATTACGTAAGGTGTTCCTATCTCCATTAGGTAGACCGTTTTTTTGGGAGGGATACAACGGGTAGTATAACTTTTTCATTATATTTCATTATATCACAACGGTTTGATTTGTCTTATCTTAGCAATTTCTTCTCAGCTAGCTACATAGCCGTCTTTGTATCAAAGATAATTGCGTAATTATCGTATTTCGCCGTCCTAACGTAGTCTTCACTAGCCAGCTAGCTAACGTCCACTGATTAGCTGCACTGGAGAAACTGTTACACTCAACTGAACGACTTGATCAGTGTAGTGTTAGCTAGCTACATAGCTGTCTTTGCTGTCTTCGTATCATCGTATCATCGTATCCAAGATAATTGTGTTGTTTAGGTTTAGAGTGTGTAGTCTTAGAGTGATTATCTTAATTTACCGAGGTTAGCTAGCCAGCTATTTGAAATCCTTAACGTAGGTGACTCTGCTAGCTAGCCAACAGCTAGCCAACGCTAGCCAACGTCTTCTGTATAGAACTCAACTAGTCGCATTCACAGGTTGTATCACATTTTCACTTCATTTTCATTACAGTACAACGGTTTGATTTGTTTGATCGTAGCTAGCTACTTAGCTAGCTACATAGAGTCTTTGTATCAAAGATAATTGTGTAGTCTAGAGCGATTTTCTAGGAAATAGCCATCTATTGTCGTTCTTTTAACGCAACGTAACGTAAACAACACTGCTAGCTAGCCTGCTAGCCCCGAATAGCAACACTGCAGAAACTATTACACTCAACGGAACGACTTGATTAGTGTAGTGTCAACAACGCACCCACTGCCAGCTGGCCTACTTCAGCAGTACTGTATCATTTTAATCATTTTAGTCAATAAGATTCTTGCTACGTAGCTTAACTTTCTGAACAGAGACGTGTAGTCCACTTGTCATTCCAATCTCCTTTGCATTAGCGTAGCCTCTTCTGTAGCCTGTCAACTATGTGTCGGTTTATCCCTGTTCTCTCCTCTCTGCACAGACCATACAAACGCTCCTGCGTGGATGCCACCCTACTCTGGTGGTCCCAGCGCGCACGACCCACGTGGAGTTCCAGGTCTCCGGTAGCCTCTGGAACTGCCAATCTGCGGTCAACAAGGCAGAGTTCATCTCAGCCCATGCCTCCCTCCAGTCCCTCGACTTCTTGGCCCTGACGGAAACATGGATCACCACAGACAACACTGCTACTCCTACTGCTCTCTCTTGTCCGCCCACGTGTTCTCGCACACCCCGAGAGCGTCTGGTCAGCGGGGTGGTGGCACCGGGATCCTCATCTCTCCCAAGTGGTCATTCTCTCTTTCTCCCCTTACCCATCTGTCTATCGCCTCCTTTGAATTCCATGCTGTCACAGTTACTAGCCCTTTCAAGCTTAACATCCTTATCATTTATCGCCCTCCAGGTTCCCTCGGAGAGTTCATCAATGAGCTTGATGCCTTGATAAGCTCCTTTCCTGAGGACGGCTCACCTCTCACAGTTCTGGGCGACTTTAACCTCCCCACGTCTACCTTTGACTCTTTCCTCTCTGCCTCCTTCTTTCCACTCCTCTCCTCTTTTGACCTCACCCTCTCACCTTCCCCCTACTCACAAGGCAGGCAATACGCTCGACCTCATCTTTACTAGATGCTGTTCTTCCACTAACCTCATTGCAACTCCCCTCCAAGTCTCCGACCACTGCCTTGTATCCTTTTCCCTCTCGCTCTCATCCAACACCTCCCACACTGCCCCTACTCGGATGGTATCGCGCCGTCCCAACCTTCGCTCTCTCTCCCCCGCTACTCTCTCCTCTTCCATCCTATCATCTCTTCCCTCCGCTCAAACCTTCTCCCACCTATCTCCTGATTCTGCCTCCTCAACCCTCCTCTCCTCCCTCTCTGCATCCCTTGACTCTCTATGTCCCCTATCCTCCAGGCCGGCTCGGTCCTCCCCTCCCGCTCCGTGGCTCGATGACTCACTGCGAGCTCACAGAACAGGGCTCCGGGCAGCCGAGCGGAAATGGAGGAAAATCCCGCCTCCCTGCGGACCTGGCATCCTTTCACTCCCTCCTCTCTACATTTTCCTCCTCTGTCTCTGCTGCTAAAGCCACTTTCTACCACGCTAAATTCCAAGCTTCTGCCTCCAACCCTAGGAAGCTCTTTGCCACCTTCTCCTCCCTCCTGAATCCTCCGCCCCTCCCCCCTCCTCCCTCACTGCAGATGACTTCGTCAACCATTTTGAAAAGAAGGTCGACGACATCCGATCCTCGTTTGCTAAGTCAAACGACACCGCTGTTCTGCTCACACTGCCCTACCCTGTGCTCTGACCTCTTTCTCCCTTTCTCCAGATGAAATTCACTTGTGACGGCCGGCCGCCCAACAACCTTCGACCCTATCCCCTCCTCTCTTCTCCAGACCATTTCCGGAGACCTTCTCCCTTACCTCACCTCGCTCATCAACTCATCCCTGACCGTTGGCTACGTCCCTTCCGTCTTCAAGAGAGCGAGAGTTGCACCCTTCTGAAAAAACCTACACTCGATCCCTCCGATGTCAACAATTACAGACCAGTATCCCTTCTTTCTTTTCTCTCCAAAACTCTTGAACGTGCCGTCCTTGGCCAGCTCTCCCGCTATCTCTCTCTGAATGACCTTCTTGATCCAAATCAGTCAGGTTTCAAGACTAGTCACTCAACTGAGACTGCTCTCCTCTGTATCACGGAGGCGCTCCGCACTGCTAAAGCTAACTCTCTCTCCTCTGCTCTCATCCTTCTAGATCTATCGGCTGCCTTCGATACTGTGAACCATCAGATCCTCCTCTCCACCCTCTCCGAGTTGGGCATCTCCGGCGCGGCCCACGCTTGGATTGCGTCCTACCTGACAGGTCGCTCCTACCAGGTGGCGTGGCGAGAATCTGTCTCCTCACCACGCGCTCTCACCACTGGTGTCCCCCAGGGCTCTGTTCTTGGCCCTCTCCTATTCTCGCTATACACCAAGTCACTTGGCTCTGTCATAACCTCACATGGTCTCTCTTATCATTGCTATGCAGACGACACACAATTAATCTTCTCCTTTCCTCCTTCTGATGACCAGGTGGAATCGCATCTCTGCATGTCTGGCAGACATATCAGTGTGGATGACGGATCACCACCTCAAGCTGAACCTCGGCAAGACGGAGCTGCTCTTCCTCCCGGGAAGGACTGCCCGTTCCATGATCTCGCCATCACGGTTGACAACTCCATTGTGTCCTCCTCCCAGAGTGCCAAGAACCTTGGCGTGATCCTGGACAACACCCTGTCGTTCTCAACTAACATCAAGGCGGTGGCCCGTTCCTGTAGGTTCATGCTCTACAACATCCGCAGAGTACGACCCTGCCTCACACAGGAAGCGGCGCAGGTCCTAATCCAGGCACTTGTCATCTCCCGTCTGGATTACTGCAACTCGCTGTTGGCTGGGCTCCCTGCCTGTGCCATTAAACCCCTTCAACTCATCCAGAACGCCGCAGCCCGTCTGGTGTTCAACCTTCCCAAGTTCTCTCACGTCACCCCGCTCCTCCGTTCTCTCCACTGGCTTCCAGTTGAAGGCATCCGCTACAAGACCATGGTGCTTGCCTACGGAGCTGTGAGGGGAACGGCACCTCAGTACCTCCAGGCTCTGATCAGGCCCTACACCCAAACAAGGGCACTGCGTTCATCCACCTCTGGCCTGCTGCCTCCCTACCACTGAGGAAGTACAGCTCCCGCTCAGCCCAGTCAAAACTGTTCGCTGCCCTGGCCCCCAATGGTGGAACAAACTCCCTCACGACGCCAGGACAGCGGAGTCAATCACCACCTTCCGGAGACACCTGAAACCCCACCTCTTTAAGGAATACCTAGGATAGGTTAAGTAATCCCTCTCACCCCACCCCCTAAGTTTTAGATGCACTATTGTTAAGTGACTGTCCCACTGGATGTCATAAGGTGATTGCACCAATTTGTAAGTCGCTCTGGATAAGAGCGTCTGTTCTAAATGTTAAATGTAAGGGTTAGACATGACGAGACCTGATCATGTTTATTCTGCTGCTGCAAGAAAGAAAAAAACGGATGAATGAAAGATGTCTTCTTTGTGTGAGATTGTGAACCTACGCTCTTTTTCAGAGGCTCGACAGGAACTCATGCCTTCCCAGCAAAGGCATCTATATTTCCAGAAAGGCTGTTACTGACGACAAGAGCAGGGCTGTTCAAGGCTGTTTTATTCCCCTAGAGCAGGGCTGTTCAAGGCTGTTTTATTCCCCTAGAGCAGGACTGTTCAAGGCTGTTTTATTCCCCTAGAGCAGGGCTGTTCAAGGTTGTTTTATTCCCCTAGAGCAGGGCTGTTCAAGGCTGTTTTATTCCCCTAGAGCAGGGCTGTTCAATGCTGTTTTATTCCCCTAGAGCAGGGCTGTTCAAGGCTGTTTTATTCCCCTAGAGCAGGACTGTTCAAGGCTGTTTTATTCCCCTGGAGCAGGGCTGTTCAATGCTGTTTTATTCCCCTAGAGCAGGACTGTTCAAGGTTGTTTTATTCCCCTAGAGCAGGGCTGTTCAAGGCTGTTTTATTCTCCTAGAGCAGGGCTGTTCAATGCTGTTTTATTCCCCTAGAGCAGGACTGTTCAATGTCGGTCCTGGAGGGACAAAATACTCCTGTTTGTCATCCTCTCCTGTTAATCAGGTACTGGTTCAGACCTGGGGAACCAGGTGAGTGCAATTAATAACTACCAGGTAGAAACAAGAAACTGAAGTGTTTTGAACCTCCAGGACATAGTTGAACAGCCCAGTCCTAGAAGCTGGAAACAGCAAAGGGTCAGCTGCAGAGCAGAGTCCCTGGGGCAGGTTGGGGGTTCAGTGTCTTGCTGCAGAGCAGTGTCCCTGGGGCAGGTTGGGGGTTCAGTGTCTTGCTGCAGAGCAGTGTCCCTGGGGCAGGTTGGGGGTTCAGTGTCTTGCTGCAGAGCAGTGTCCCTGGGGCAGGTTGGGGGTTCAGTGTCTTGCTGCAGAGCAGAGCCCCTGGGGCAGGTTAGGGGTTCAGTGTTTTGCTGCAGAGCAGTGTCCCTGGGGCAGGTTGGGGGTTCAGTGTCTTGCTGCAGAGCAGAGTCCCTGGGGCAGGTTAGGGGTTCAGTGTCTTGCTGCAGAGCAGTGTCCCTGGGGCAGGTTAGGAGTTCAGTGTCTTGCTGCAGAGCAGAGTCGCTGGTGCAGGTTAGGAGTTCAGTGTCTTGCTGCAGTGCCCCTGGGGTGCTGGTTTAGGTCCACTTGTAGAATCTGTGCCAAGGCGCATTGAAGCTCTTTTGGGAGCAACACCCTATTAAGACACTTTATGTTGGTGTTTCCTTTATTTTAGCAGTTACCTTTATGTGTTTCTGATAAAACTTAAAGAGCCACTGAACACGCAGATTGGTACATGTTTGTTTTGTTGCTCATTCGATAAACAAGATTTCAGTTTTCTGGCCAATTTCACATTTGGTTATTGATGTTTGTTCCCCATGAGACACGTGGAAGCCTATTTCCATTCCTCAAAGTCCCAAGAATGAATCTAAAATAACTCAAGAAATCTGTGATAAACGTTGACGTTTTGGCCAAGGATGTTGTAGTTGCACAATTTTACATCTAACTAAGGTATTCGGTGCAGTATTTCTCAAGTAATAAAATGCACAACGTGATGTCTGGTGGAAAAGTCGGAGCTTCTGGGCAGGCCTGTCTCACTGTCAATGCTATTGGATAGAGAGCAATCTCCACAGCTGTTCACCCCATGTTAATGGGCAAATGGACATTATCAAATCAACACCCAACCTTCATTTACCCAGTGTGATGCACAGATGTTACAAACTCTGTTGTAGTCAAAACTGACTTTACGACCAAAACTATTCTATTTACACTTTGTAGTCAATTATGACACTAGAATATTTTTTTCTGACTTATATTGATGTCTCAAAGGAATTAGTTGCCTTTTAAAAGGCAGTCGTTCTTTAATCCACAGTTGTTGTTTTTTTGAGGGGGGGGCTATTCATCTTCTGTGGCTAAATGATGCTCTCTGGTGTATTTCACACTCCTGTGGCTGGATCTACGGGCTTGGGCTCAGGGGCTTCAGCCCCGAGAAGCCCCTGCATTCATCCCGAGAAGCCCCTGCATTCATCTCCGAGAAGCCCCTGCATTCATCTCCGAGAAGCCCCTGCATTCAGCCCCGAGAAGCCCCTGCATTCATCCCCAAGAAGCCCTTGCATTCATCCCCAAGAAGCCCCTGCATTCATCCCCGAGAAGCCCCTGCATTCATCCCCGAGAAGCCCCTGCATTCATCCCCGAGAAGCCCCTGCATTCATCTCCGAGAAGCCCCTGCATTCAGCCCCGAGAAGCCCCTGCATTCATCCCCGAGAAGCCCTTGCATTTAGCCCCGAGAAGCCCCTGCATTCAGCCCCGAGAAGCCCCTGCATTACACCGGCCCTGACTGAAAGTATTCAGTGCAATATCTCAACCTTTCAAGACATATTTGCTGTCATCTCTAAAAATCCTTGAATGAGGTTATTTAAGCCTGTTTCAGAGAGAAAACTGAGTTGATTTGAAAGCTGAAAGCAACCTTCAATTGAATAAAGACAACAGTATGAGAATGTGTGTACTGAAATCCTCCCACACGTCCACACACACTGACAGCTAGAAACCCACTGGTATTTAACCTTTCACCATCATGTACTGTACAATTTCAGCCTAAAGCAGTTGAACAAGACATTCATATCAGTACAACATAGAATCAATCTAAAATAACCATTTCACTGTCACAAGCTCCAGAACAATATGAAAACATGGGTTCATATTGGTTTCTTTCAAAAGGTTCACCTTGAGTGCCAGGTGGCCAGTGTTTGCACTTTTGGACTATTCTATTGTATCCATTGTGCTGGGAAAGCTCAAGCAAACACAAATACTATTTTAACCCTTGTCTGAAAACCAGGGTTGTGTTCATTAGGGCACACAACAGAATTTTAAAAAATCGATTAAAAAAATTAAATAAGAGTGTTTTCATTGGACAAGTCCCCGTAGTCCCCGTTTCAGTCCGTTCTCTTCCAATTAGTGCCTAATGAACACAACCCAGGCCTGAACACCAGGGGATGCTCCAGAAAGTCACTTACTGCAAAAGAGGAAGTAGGATGCGGAGCCGGCCAGCAGGCTGGGATTCCTGGCCAGAGAGCTGACCAGACCACAGATCCCTCCCAACACCACCAGCAACAGACTGAGAGGCAGCAGGGTGACTATGACCTTGTGGGAGTCTGCAGGGAGACCCAGAATGCAAAGCAGGGTTACTGTGAGCTGGAGAAATACACTGTACGTTGTCCTCTCACAAAAACATTTCTGCATGGTGTGTGTGTGTGAGCAGGTCCGTTTCTAACGTTTCGGGGACCATAAGCGAAATTTGGTTGGGGGGACCCACCACCTCACGGTAATTCCTCCCCACCTCACGGTAATGCCCCCCCACCTCAAGGTAATGCCCCCCCACCTCATGGGCAAAAAAAGGTAATGCCTCCCCCCTCTTGGTGGCCGAGAGAATGATTTGCAGCTTTGAACTTAATGTCTTGCAATTCTACACATTTTGCATAGAGAAATGTTATTTCGCATGGGCTAATTAAGTGACTGTCAAGGATTTAACAAGAGGAAAAAATTCAGACCCCTTGACTTTTTCCACCTTTTTTTTACGTTACAGTCTTATTTTAAAATAGATTAAATTATTTGTTTCCCATCATCAATCTACAGGTTTTCAGAAATGTTTGCAAATGTATTATTTACATAAGTATTCAGACCCTTTGCTATGAGACTCAAAATTGAGCTCAGGTGCACTCTGTTTCCATTGATCATCCTTGAGATGTTTCTACAACTTGATTGGAGTCCACCTGTGGTAAATTCAATTGATTGGACAGGATTTGGAAAGGCACACACAAGTCTATATAAGGTCCCACAGTTGACAGTGCATGTCAGAGCAAAAACCAAGCCATGCGGTCGAAGAAATTGTCTATAGAGCTCCGAGACAGGATTGTGTCGAGGCACAGATCTGGGGAAGGGTACCTAAACATTTCTGCAGCATTGAAGTTCCACAAGAACACAGTGGCCTCCATCATTCTTAAATGAAAGAAGTTTGGAACCACCAAGACTCTTCCTAGAGCTGGAAACCTGGCCAAACTGAGCAATCCGGGGAGAGGGGCCTTGGTCAATGAGGTGGCCAAGAACCCGATGGTCGCTCTGACAGAACTCCTCTGACAGAGCTCTGACAGAGTTCCTCTGTGGAGATGGGAGAACCTCACAGAAGGACAACCATCACTGCAGCACAACCATCTCTGCAGCACTCCACCAATCAGGCCTTTATGGTAGAGTGTCCAGACGAAGGCCACTCCTCAGTAAAAGGCACATGACAGCATGCTTAATCTGTACAAACAATAGTACACAAGTATAAACACCGTGGAACCAGGCAGCCGTGATACCGCTCAGGAAGGAGGCACGTTCTGTCTCCTAGAGATGAACGTACTTTGGTGCGAAAAGTGAAAATCAATCCCAGAACAACAGAAAAGGACCTTGTGAAGATGCTGGAGGAAACAGGTACAAAAGTATCTATATCCAAGGTAAAAATGAGTCCTATATCGACATAACCTGAAAGGCCGCTCAGCAAAGAAGAAGCCACGGCTCCAAGACCTCCATGAAAAATCCAGACTACGGTTTGCAACTGCACATGGGGACAAAGATCGTACTTTTTGGAGAACTGTCCTCTGGTCTGATGAAACAATAATAGAACCGTTTGGCCATAATGACCATCGTTATGTTTGGAGGAAAAAGGGGGATGCTTGCAAGCCAAAGAACACCATCCCAACCGTGAAGCACGGGGGTGGCAGCATCATGTTTTGGGGTTGCTTTGCTGCAGGAGGGAGTAGTGCACTTCACAAAACAGATGGCATCATGAGGAGGGGAAATTATGTGGATATATTGAAACAACATCTCAAGACATCAGTCAGGAAGTTCAAGCTTGGTTGCAAATGGGTCTTCCAAATGGACAATGACCCCAAGCATACTTCCAAAGTTGTGGCAAAATGGCTTAAGGACAACAAAGTCAAGATATTGGAGTGGCCATCACAAAGCCCTGACTTATTGTGGGAAGCTTGTGGAAGGCTACACGAAACGTTTGACCCAAGTTAAACCATTTAAAGGCAATGCTATTAAATACTAATTGAGTGTATGTAAACATTTGTACTAGGATTAAATGTCAGGAATTGTGAAAAACTTAGTTTTAATGTATTTGGCTAAGGTGTATGTAAACTTCCAACTTCAACTTTACGTGCTTAGTAATGAACCTTATAATTTTATGGGGTCTATATTGTATTGTTAAAGTGGAGTGCAATAATGTTGATTCACTTTGTAAACATTGAGCCCATCGTACAGACTCAACAACCTGTGCTGTTTTGTGTGGGTGTGACAGAGCTAGAACTAACTACAGCTGTGCCCTAAATGGTGTAAAGATACTTTAATTACTACTTAAGTAGTTTTTTGGGGGTATCTGTACTTTACTATTTATATTTTTACTACTTTTACTTTTACTCCACTACATTCCTAAAGAAAAGAATGTACTTTTTACTCCATGCTTTTTTCCCAGAAAACCAAAAGTACTCGTTACATTTTGAATACTTAGCAGGACAGCTAAATAGACAAATTCACACACTTATCAAGAGTCATCTCTACTGCCTCTGATCTGACAGACTCACTAAACACACATGCTTTATCTGTAAATGATGTCTGAGTGTTGGTGTGTGTCCCTGGCTATCTGTAAATGATGTCTGAGTGTTGGTGTGTGCCCCTGGCTATCTGTAAATGATGTCTGAGTGTTGGAGTGTGCCCCTGGCTATCTGTAAATGATGTCTGAGTGTTGGTGTGTGCCCCTGGCTATCTGTAAATGATGTCTGAGTGTTGGTGTGTGCCCCTGGCTATCTGTAAATGATGTCTGAGTGTTGGAGTGTGCCCCTGGCTATCTGTAAATGATGTCTGAGTGTTGGTGTGTGCCCCTTGCTATCTGAAAATTTAAAAATAACAAGAGAATGGTGCCGTCTGGTTTGCTTAAAACAAGGATTTTTTTTAAATAATTCATACTTTAAATTTTACTTGAATTATGTTCTATCAAGGTATCTTTACTTTTACTCAAGTATGACAATTGGTTACTTTTTCCACCACTGCTACTTTTTACCAGGGCTCATGGGTTAAACGTTATGCACTATGTAGGGAATAGGGTGCCATTTGGGACCCAAATATAGTCTTCATGTCGAAGGCGTCGGAGGCCACATAGCAGAGGCCACATACTCACTGATAAGGTGCTTCTCTATGTCAGTTTTGTTGGAGGTATCCACAAAGAAGGACTGGATTGGCCAAGTGGTGCCATTTCTCCCTGTAAAAAGAGCAAACAGAAGATATGTGCTGACCTTTCAGACCGGTAGACGATACGTAAAATGGCATGACTGTACGTCACTTCGGATAAAAGCTTCTGCTAAATGGCAGATATTGCATAATATATTGGACCGCTCAGACTGGTAGACATACATGACAATGTTAAAGTACCAGTCAAAAGGTAGGCCTATGACACAACACACCTATGGCTGTGTAACACCTATATGGTTGCTAATATCCGATTACTAAGTGTGTGCCTAACATCGACAGCTGCTTCCCCGCCAGCTCTCCGACAGAACTCTTTACAGGCCATGAATCAACAAATCTATAGCAATGACTTATACTGTTGACACACTGTACTGCAGTAGTGTGGTGTAGCACAGGCGCTCCCTGCGTAATGTGTCACTCTCCTATGTTTGCATCCCAAATAGCACCTTATTTCCTATGTAGTGCACTACTTTTGACCAGAGCTCTATGGGAATAGGGTGTGATTTGGGACGCACCCACTGTCTGGAACAGGAAATATGCTCTAGGCTGACAGAGATGCAGTTGAAAAAACAGCCGGAAAGATACAGGTCAACTATGTGAATAATAATAATAATACAATTAATATTATTAATAAGAATAACAATAACAATCAGATTAATAATAATAACAATAGTAATAATAATAACACAAAAAATAACAACAATAATAATGATAATATTAATAGCAATCATAATGATATTATTAATAATAATAATGTATATGCAAAATGTAAATGAGCAGGAGTACAATAAAACAGATGTTTCTAAAGTGCACCTGTTTATTGCAATGTCCTGTGCATGCAAATGCGTCTCGGGTGGGGAAGAGATTAGCTGGCATACAACAGAGATGGCTATGGACCGGCATTGGGTCCATTCTGAAAGGGGTAGCATTTTGAAAGTGAAACTCGATTCATTTTTTGATGTTGAATTTAAATAAATGTAATCTAAAATAAAGTGAGGAAAACAAAAATGTGATGAGGTTGAATAAACATTGAAAAGTGATTGGATTTGCAAAAAGTCATTAATTTACGGGAATTTCTTATTTTTTTCCATCCAACTTTTAACCTAAAGGACATTTTTGGTTGATGTCACGCTTAATTCACGTTAGTTGACAACTCAACCAAATATACTTTAAAATTAGACGTTGAAAGGACGTCTGTGGCCAGTGGGTCGTGGAAGCAGGCTGACATTGGTGGTGAAACAGGTAGACTCCGTTATTTAAATTTGGCATATGTATTTCAAGTTATATGACAAGCTACCAGAAAACACAGCGCAATATTGAACCGCAATATCAAAGTGTGCTAGGCTATGGCATTTAATTTGGGGTGCTTAAAAAAAAATACGTGGACATACCTTCACGGATCCTCCAGAGACCGGAATGCGAACTCAGGTCCTCCAAGTCCGACTGGTTCGCCTTGTTCACATCGATGATGTACCAATAGTCGCTGCCAATTGCCACTGCAAGAAAGCTGAAGCTGAGTAAACCTGAAAAGCCAGCCGTGATAACAACCATTCCGTACTTCATTGTCAATTAAACTTCGTTAAAAACAAAACCGTTGAGCAATTCAAATGAACGTCATGGTCACAAAGAAATCCGTATCACAACGTTCTGGACCCGGCACCCGAGATGGAGAAATGCGCAAAGCTCTCCAACATGGTCTTTATTCTTCTCCCTGCCGTGTAGTGGTGACTTGTCAAATTATTCGCGGCAACATCTGGTCAAGAGGGTTCTGTTTTGATATTGTCGAATATAATCGAACGAATAATAAAAGACAACTGCGCTTTGAAATAGTAAATAACGGGAGAGAGAGTAGCCGACCGATGTATAATTAGACACTACTGAGAGGATCCTTATGTAACCCACTCCTCACTCCTGGGTAAATACACCAACGCTAGTTCGTAGGAGTAGTGAGAGTAAACATTAGGTCCTATAAGGTAAATGAGCAGGACACCAGGAATAAATGTTATAGAAAAAAGACGGCTTTAGTAGCAATATGAAGATAAATTACCATAGATAAAAACTTTGTTTTGAGAAACTTTTCTAGCTTCAAACTCAAAATGGAAACTTTCTTTCCAGATGCTGATGAGGACTCGAAACGCACTTATTTTCTCTATCTCAAGCAGGTTGAACAGAAGGTTCTCATCTGAGAGCTGTCAATCAGAGGGCGGGACTGTCAATGGGAAACCCAATGGAATAATGGAAGGAGCAGTACTACTTGCTCAAATGAAATATAGTAAATTATTAGATGAATATGTACTCAATTGAAGCAATGGGTTACACCTAACGGAGAGGAAACTTGTAGCACTGGCTATCACGCTGCAGCCCAGTCCTACTCAAATCTCTTAGAACGTTTTTCATGCGCAGTGGCACTGCTAATCAATGTTGCATTTCAGTAGCGGACCTGTTTAGGAACAGCTGATCCGTTACACCAAACACTCAATGGATGACGAACTACATTTCGGAACCTTTTAATAATATTGTGACCATTTCTTAGAATGGCAAGTCAATAAATCAATCAGGTTACCTGGAATGAGGGAATGTTGTATTTAGTAGTAGGCTACTTCTATAACAAGCTGGGTACACAATTATTGTATTGGATTCAATTGTATTCAGCACCCTCTCATGTCCTCATGTCCCCAATCGACATGGAGTGATCCCTGGGTTGCATGAGGCTCTTGTGCATATCAAGGCTGTAGCCCACTGAGCAAAAGCCTATGCACTAGATTGGGGAGCCGACAACAAGTTTCCTAGTCAGGCTACCACCCAGATGTGGGGTTTAGGCTGGGTTTCTGTATAAGCACTTTGTGACATCTGCTGATGTAAAAAGGGCTTTATACATACAGTTGAAGTCGGAAGTTTACATACACTTAGGCTTAAAATTTGTTTTCAACAACTCCACAAATTACTTGTTAACAAACTATCATTTTGGCAAGTTGGTTAGGACATCTACTTTGTGCATGACACAAGTCATTTTTCCAACAATTGTTTACAGACTATTTATTTCACTTATACTTCACTGTATCACAATTCCAGTGGTCAAAAGTTTACATACACTAAGTTGACTGTGCCTTTATACAGCTTGGAAAATTCCAGAAAATGATGCCATGGCTTTAGAAGCTTCTGATGGGCTAATTGACATCATTTGAGTCAATTGGAGGTGCACCTGTGGATGTATTTCAAGGCCTACCTTCAAACTCAGTGCCTCTTTGCTTGACATCATGGGAAAATCAAAAGAAATCAGAAATAAAATTGTAGACCTCCACAAGTCTGGTTCATCCTTGGGAGCAATTTCCAAACGCCTGAAGGTACCACATTCATCTGTACAAACAATAGTACGCAATTATAAACACCATGGGACCACGCAGCCGTCATACCGCTCAGGAAGGAGACGTGTTCTGTCTCCTAGAGATGAACGTACTTTGGTGCGAAAAGTATTATTGTGACATTTCACATTGTTAAAATGAAGTGTTGGTCCTAAATGACCTAAAACAGGGATCTTTACTAGGATTAAATGTCAGGAATTGAGTTTAAATGTATTTGTCTAAACTGCCGACTTCAACTGAACATTTGATTGATGGATACTAAAGTACATAAAGAATAAGAAGGTCAATAGGATGTTTCACTTACACTTTTTAATTAACTTTCAGCGTCAAAATGTGTTCCATTTGATGTTCACAGGAGCGTGGTCCAAACCCTAATCTGCAGAAACATTCTGTTTAATGGAGATTGTAGAGCTCAGGGCCATGATCAAAAAGGAATTACATGGTGTGTGACTCTCAAAGACAAACCTCAACCAAATAACTAAATAAGAGTAGCAAGTCTGGTAACAATTTAAATATAGCCTGCAGATATAGTGCTTTGTGACATGGTATAAAGATGAATGAGCATTATGACAAGGCTTATAATTACGTCTTGTCTTCCTATGTGTCAACCGACTCAAAATGGAAGTTATTCAGTCAGGATTTATTATGAGATGGTTGTAAGGGGATCATATGTGCCCATGGCAAGTCTTACACTGCATTATACCCTTTAGGCTTTAACATCAAGTGTTCCTACAAGTCCCTGTTGAGTTGGTCTACACGTAATGGATGAAGAAACATCTATAGCTCCTACAGTGGTCAGTTGTGTCGCAGCAGTGTAGATGTACCAGTACAGCCTTGCTTGATGAACTAGTACACTCTTACAATAAAGGATTGGTCAACACGTAATGGATGAAGAAACTTCAATAGCTCCTACAGTGGTCAGTTGTGTCGCAGCAGTGTAGATGTACCAGTACAGCCTTGCTTGATGAACTAGTAGACTCTTACAATAAAGGATTGGTCAACACGTAATGGATGAAGAAACATCAATAGCTCCTACAGTGGTCAGTTGTGTCGCAGCAGTGTAGATGTACCAGTCCAGCCTTGTTTGATGAACTAGTACACTCTTACAATAAAGGATTGGTCAACACGTAATGGATGAAGAAACATCTATAGCTCCTACAGTGGTCAGTTGTGTCGCAGCAGTGTAGATGTACCAGTCCAGCCTTGTTTGATGAACTAGTACACTCTTACAATAAAGGATTCCAAAGAGGTTCTTCGACTGTCCCCATAGGACAACCCTTTTTGGTTCCAGGTAGAACCCCCTTTGGTTCCAGGTCAAACTATTTTGGGTTCCATGTAGACCGCTCTGTGTAAAGGGTTCTACGTGGAACTCAAAGGGTTCTACCTGGAACCAAAAAGGGTTCTTCAAAGGGTTCTCCTATCCTAAGGCAGGGGTATTTGAGGTCCGGAGCCTGCAGGTTTTCTGTTCTACCTGGTAATTAATTGCACCCACCTGTTGTCCCAGGTGTAAATCAGTCCCTGATTAGAGGGGTGTTACCCGGGTGGTGAGTAAGGGCCTACAAGACTGCAGGTGTTCTGTTCTACCTGGTAATTAATTGCACCCACCTGTTGTCCCAGGTGTAAATCAGTCCCTGATTAGAGGGCAACAATAAAGAAAATGCAGTGGAACTGGCTTTGAGGTCCAGAGTTGAGTTTGAGGGTCCTATGAGGACAGCCAAACAACCCTTTTCGGTTCCACCTTTTTTCTCTACAGCCAATTCAAACTATATTAACAATCAACTGGTGCAGAGCCATGTCAAATGATAACACTCCTAACACAAAATGAACCGGGGTTCAATCCCTGTCTACCTTTTTCTACTGTGTCTTCCATTCTCATCTATATCCCCCTGTAAATCAAATCTGTCTAAGGAGAAAGAAGTAAGTCTTCTCTGAGCCAGAATGTCCCTAGTGCAGCAGCTTGTTACCTGTTTCTGTAGGTTGTAAGCCTTCTCTGAGCCAGAATGTCCCTAGTGCAGCAGCCTGTTACCTGTTTCTGTAGGTTGTAAGTCTTCTCTGAGCCAGAATGTCCCTAGTGCAGCAGCCTGTTACCTGTTTCTGTAGGTTGTAAGTCTTCTCTGAGCCAGAATGTCCCTAGTGCAGCAGCCTGTTAACTGTTTCTGTAGGTTGTAAGTCTTCTCTGAGCCAGAATGGTCCTAGTGCAGCAGCCTGTTAACTGTTTCTGTAGGTTGTAAGTCTTCTCTGAGCCAGAATGTCCCTAGTGCAGCAGCCTGTTAACTGTTTCTGTAGGTTGTAAGTCTTCTCTGAGCCAGAATGTCCCTAGTACAGCCTGTTAACTGTTTCTGTAGGTTGTAAGCCTTCTCTGAGCCAGAATGGCCCATAGAGCAGCAGCCTGTTGCCTGTTTCTGTAGGTTGTAAGTCTTCTATGAGCCAGAATGGCCCTAGTACAGCCTGTTAACTGTTTCTGTAGGTTGTAAGCCTTCTCTGAGCCAGAATGTCCCATAGTGCAGGAGCCTGTTGCCTGTTTCTGTAGGTTGTAAGCCTTCTCTGAGCCAGAATGTCCCATAGAGCAGGAGCCTGTTGCCTGTTTCTGTAGGTTGTAAGTCTTCTCTGAGTCAGAATGTCCCATAGAGCAGGAGCCTGTTGCCTGTTTCTGTAGGTTGTAAGTCTTCTATGAGCCAGAATGGCCCTAGTACAGCCTGTTAACTGTTTCTGTAGGTTGTAAGCCTTCTCTGAGCCAGAATGTCCCATAGAGCAGGAGCCTGTTGCCTGTTTCTGTAGGTTGTAAGTCTTCTCTGAGTCAGAATGTCCCATAGAGCAGGAGCCTGTTGCCTGTTTCTGTAGGTTGTAAGTCTTCTATGAGCCAGAATGGCCCTAGTACAGCCTGTTAACTGTTTCTGTAGGTTGTAAGCCTTCTCTGAGTCCCATAGAGCAGGAGCCTGTTGCCTGTTTCTGTACGTTGTAAGTCTTCTCTGAACCAGAATGGCCCTAGTACAGCCTGTTGCCTGTTTCTGTAGGTTGATGCAGCTTGATGTACAACCCCCAGGATGCTCGTCTGTCTCAGGGCCTTATCCGCAATTCATCACCTTAATGCTGAGTATCAAATCAAACCCCCAACCTTCCAATCTCAGGGCGGACACTAACCACAAAGCCTCTGTGCTGTTAAATCTGTCAAAATATATTGGAAATGCACTCTCCTTAAAAACACAATCAACTGGACTCATTAGTGTGAGCTTCTCGAAAGTGCAGGACAGATGTGCCTCCGGTGACACTTTAAACCAAGCTTGCAGATCAGTGGTGCAAAGTACTTCAGTAAAAATACTTTAAAGTACTACTTAAGGAGTTTTTTGGGTTATTTGTACTTTACTATTTACATTTTTGACAACTTTTACTTTTACTTCACTACATTCCTAAATAAAATAATGTACTTTTTACATTTTCCCTGACACTGAAAAGTACTCGTTACATTTTGAATGCTTAGCAGGACAGGAAAATGGTCCAACTCACACTTATCAAGAGAACATCCCTGGTCCTCTCTACTGCCTCTGATCTGACAGACTCACTATACAGAGAACATCCCTGGTCATCTCTACTGCCTCTGATCTGACAGACTCACTATACAGAGAACATCCCTGGTCATCTCTACTGCCTCTGATCTGGAGGACTCACTAAACAGAGAACATCCCTGGTCATCTCTACTGCCTCTGATCTGGAGGACTCACTAAACAGAGAACATCCCTGGTGATCTCTACTGATCTGATCTGGAGGACTCACTAAACAGAGAACATCCCTGGTCATCCCTACTGCCTCTGATCTGGAGGACTCACTAAACAGAGAACATCCCTGGTCATCTCTACTGCCTCTGATCTGGAGGACTCACTAAACAGAGAACATGCCTGGTCATCCCTACTGCCTCTGATCTGGAGGACTCACTAAACAGAGAACATCCCTGGTCATCACTACTGCCTCTGATCTGGAGGACTCACTAAACAGAGAACATCCCTGGTCATCTCTACTGCCTCTGATCTGGAGGACTCACTAAACAGAGAACATCCCTGGTCATCACTACTGCCTCTGATCTGGAGGACTGACTAAACAGAGAACATCCCTGGTCATCTCTACTGCCTCTGATCTGGAGGACTCACTAAACAGAGAACATCCCTGGTCATCCGTACTGCCTCTGATCTGGAGGACTCACTATACAGAGAACATCCCTGGTCATCTCTACTGCCTCTGATCTGGAGGACTCACTAAACAGAGAACATCCCTGGTCATCTCTACTGCCTCTGATCTGGAGGACTCACTAAACAGAGAACATCCCTGGTCATCTCTACTGCCTCTGATCTGGAGGACTCACTAAACAGAGAACATCCCTGGTCATCTCTACTGCCTCTGATCTGGAGGACTCACTAAACAGAGAACATCCCTGGTCATCCCTACTGCCTCTGATCTGGAGGACTCACTAAACAGAGAACATCCCTGGTCATCTCTACTGCCTCTGATCTGGAGGACTCACTAAACAGAGAACATCCCTGGTCATCCCTACTGCCTCTGATCTGGAGGACTCACTAAACAGAGAACATCCCTGGTCATCACTACTGCCTCTGATCTGGAGGACTCACTAAACAGAGAACATCCCTGGTCATCTCTACTGCCTCTGATCTGGAGGACTCACTAAACAGAGAACATCCCTGGTCATCACTACTGCCTCTGATCTGGAGGACTGACTAAACAGAGAACATCCCTGGTCATCTCTACTGCCTCTGATCTGGAGGACTCACTAAACAGAGAACATCCCTGGTCATCCGTACTGCCTCTGATCTGGAGGACTCACTATACAGAGAACATCCCTGGTCATCTCTACTGCCTCTGATCTGGAGGACTCACTAAACAGAGAACATCCCTGGTCATCTCTACTGCCTCTGATCTGGAGGACTCACTAAACAGAGAACATCCCTGGTCATCTCTACTGCCTCTGATCTGGAGGACTCACTAAACAGAGAACATCCCTGGTCATCTCTACTGCCTCTGATCTGGAGGACTCACTAAACAGAGAACATCCCTGGTCATCTCTACTGCCTCTGATCTGGAGGACTCACTAAACAGAGAACATCCCTGGTCATCCCTACTGCCTCTGATCTGGAGGACTCACTAAACAGAGAACATCCCTGGTCATCTCTACTGCCTCTGATCTGGAGGACTCACTAAACAGAGAACATCCCTGGTCATCCCTACTGCCTCTGATCTGGAGGACTCACTAAACAGAGAACATCCCTGGTCATCACTACTGCCTCTGATCTGGAGGACTCACTAAACAGAGAACATCCCTGGTCATCTCTACTGCCTCTGATCTGGAGGACTCACTAAACAGAGAACATCCCTGGTCATCACTACTGCCTCTGATCTGGAGGACTGACTAAACAGAGAACATCCCTGGTCATCTCTACTGCCTCTGATCTGGAGGACTCACTAAACAGAGAACATCCCTGGTCATCCCTACTGCCTCTGATCTGGAGGACTCACTATACAGAGAACATCCCTGGTCATCTCTACTGCCTCTGATCTGGAGGACTCACTAAACAGAGAACATCCCTGGTCATCTCTACTGCCTCTGATCTGGAGGACTCACTAAACAGAGAACATCCCTGGTCATCCCTACTGCCTCTGATCTGGAGGACTCACTATACAGAGAACATCCCTGGTCATCTCTACTGCCTCTGATCTGGAGGACTGACTAAACAGAGAACATCCCTGGTCATCTCTACTGCCTCTGATCTGGAGGACTCACTATACAGAGAACATCCCTGGTCATCTCTACTGCCTCTGATCTGGAGGACTCACTATACAGATGCTTCGTTTGTAAATGATATTTGATTGTTGGTGTAAAAGGGGAACTGGTGGCAGAGAAGTCAGACCAGGAGAAATAACTGTGTTTCCAACACCGCAGTTTATTAACAAAACCCACCGGGAAACAGAATTATAAAATAAATGGGTCCATAACCCAGCACACACCAGGACAGACGAGCACAAGCACTACAATAAACAATCACCCACAAGGACATGAGGGGGAACAGAGGGGTAAATACACACCAGGACAGACGAGCACAAACACTACAATAAACAATCACCCACAAGGACATGAGGGGGAACAGAGGGGTAAATACACACCAGGACAGACGAGCACAAACACTACAATAAACAATCACCCACCAGGACATGAGGGGGAACAGAGGGGTAAATACACACCAGGACAGACGAGCACAAACACTACAATAAACAATCACCCACAAGGACATGAGGGGGAACAGAGAGGTAAATACACACCAGGACAGACGAGCATAAACACTACAATAAACAATCACCCACAAGGACATGAGGGGGAACAGAGGGGTAAATACACACCAGGACAGACGAGCACAAACACTACAATAAACAATCACCCACAAGGACATGAGGGGGAACAGAGGGGTAAATACACACCAGGACAGACGAGCACAAACACTACAATAAACAATCACCCACAAGGACATGAGGGGGAACAGAGGGGTAAATACACACCAGGACAGACGAGCATAAACACTACAATAAACAATCACCCACAAGGACATGAGGGGGAACAGAGGGTTAAATACACAACATGTAACTGATGGAATTGGAACCAGGTGTGATGGAAGACAAGACAAAACCAAAGGAAAATGAAAAGAGGATCAACGATGGCTAGAAGGTCGGTGACATTGACCGTAGAACGCCGCCCGAACAAGAAGAGGGACCAACTTCGGCAGAAGTCGTGACAGTTGGACTGTGACCCTGGCTATTTCTTGAAAAACAAAACAGGAAAATTGTGCTGTCTGGTTTGCTAAATATAAAGAATGTTAAATCATTTACTGTTACTTTTGATACTTAAGTATATTTCAGCAATTAAGTTTCATTTTGAGAACCTATGGCCTTTGATCTGGCGGACTCACTAAATACACATGCTTAGTTTGTAAATGACGTCTGAGTGTTGGAGTGGGCCCCTGGCTATCCATAAATACAAGTCTGTTATTTAGGTTGCCTTCTCGATTGCTTAATATCAGGAATAGAAAATGATTAATACTTTTACTGTTGATACTAAAATATATTTTAGCAATTACATTTACTTTTGATACTTAACTAAATTTAAAACCAAATAGTTTTAGACTTTTACTCAAGTACAATTTTACTGGTTGATTTTCACTTTTACTTGAGTCAATTTCGATAAAGGTACCTTTACTTTTACTCAAGTATGACACTTGTCTACTTTTTCCACCACTGCTGCAGATCTAACGTTGTATAGCTTGTTATGAGCATGTTTTAGCCTTTATAATGTCTTATAACAAGGGTTAGATATCTCTCTTCAGGACACCTCCAGAGTGGGATAGAGATATGGGGAGACAAACACCTGTAGAAGAGTCCTGAGGGCCATTTCTACACAACAATATCAACACTAAACCAATGCATTGCACTACTACCTACTGGATGGACTGTGCTGCAAGAGTGTGACACTACTACTACCTACTGGATGGACTGTGCTGCTAGAGTGTGACACTACTACTACCTACTGGATGGACTGTGCTGCAAGAGTGTGACACTACTACTACCTACTGGATGGACTGTTCTGCTAGAGTGTGACACTACTACTACTACCTACTGGATGGACTGTGCTGCTAGAGTTTGACACTACTACTACTACCTACTGGATGGACTGTGCTGCAAGAGTGTGACACTACTACTACCTACTGGATGGACTGTGCTGCTAGAGTTTGACACTACTACTACTACCTACTGGATGGACTGTGCTGCAAGAGTGTGACACTACTACTACCTACTGGATGGACTGTGCTGCTAGAGTTTGACACTACTACTACTACCTACTGGATGGACTGTGCTGCTAGAGTTTGACACTACTACTACTACCTACTGGATGGACTGTGCTGCAAGAGTGTGACACTACTACTACCTACTGGATGGACTGTGCTGCTAGAGTTTGACACTACTACTACTACCTACTGGATGGACTGTGCTGCAAGAGTGTGACACTACTACTACCTACTGGATGGACTGTTCTGCTAGAGTGTGACACTACTACTACCTACTGGATGGACTGTGCTGCTAGAGTGTGACACTACTACTACCTACTGGATGGACTGTGCTGCAAGAGTGTGACACTACTACTACCTACTGGATGGACTGTGCTGCTAGAGTGTGACACTACTACTACTACCTACTGGATGGACTGTGCTGCTAGAGTGTGACACTACTACTACTACTACCTACTGGATGGACTGTGCTGCTAGAGTGTGACACTACTACTACTACCTACTGGATGGACTGTGCTGCTAGAGTATGACACTACTACTACTACCTACTGGATGGACTGTGCTGCTAGAGTGTGACACTACTACTACTACCTACTGGATGGACTGTGCTGCTAGAGTGTGACACTACTACTACTACCTACTGGATGGACTGTGCTGCTAGAGTGTGACACTACTACTACTACTACCTACTGGATGGACTGTGCTGCTAGAGTGTGACACTACTACTACTACCTACTGGATGGACTGTGCTGCTAGAGTGTGACACTACTACTACTACCTACTGGATGGACTGTGCTGCTAGAGTGTGACACTACTACTACTACCTACTGGATGGACTGTGCTGCTAGAGTGTGACACTACTACTACTACCTACTGGATGGACTGTGCTGCTAGAGTGTGACACTACTACTACTACTACCTACTGGATGGACTGTGCTGCTAGAGTGTGACACTACTACTACCTACTGGATGGACTGTGCTGCTATAGTGTGACACTACTACTACTACTACCTACTGGATGGACTGTGCTGCTAGAGTGTGACACTACTACTACCTACTGGATGGACTGTGCTGCTAGAGTGTGACACTACTACTACCTACTGGATGGACTGTGCTACTAGAGTTTGACACTACTACTACTACCTACTGGATGGACTGTGCTGCTAGAGTTTGACACTACTACTACTACCTACTGGATGGACTGTGCTGCTAGAGTTTGACACTACTACTACTACCTACTGGATGGACTGTGCTGCTAGAGTGTGACACTACTACTACCTACTGGATGGACTGTGCTGCTAGAGTGTGACACTACTACTACCTACTGGATGGACTGTGCTGCTAGAGTGTGACACTACTACCACCTACTGGATGGACTGTGCTGCTAGAGTGTGACACTACTACTACTACCTACTGGATGGACTGTGCGGCTAGAGTGTGACACTACTACTACTACTACCTACTGGATGGACTGTGCTGCTAGAGTGTGACACTACTACTACCTACTGGATGGACTGTTCTGCTAGAGTATGACACTACTACCTACTGGATGGACTGTGCTGCTAGAGTGTGACACACTACAACCTACTGGATGGACTGTGCTGCTTGAGTGTGACACTACTACCTACTGGATGGACTGTGTTACTAGAGTGTGACACTACTACCTACTGGATGGACTGTGCTGCTAGAGTGTGACACTACTACTACTACCTGCTGAATGGACTGTGCTGCTAGAGTGTGACACACTACCACCTACTGGATGGACTGTGCTGCTAGAGTGTGACACTACTACTACCTACTGGATGGACAGTGCTACTAGAGTGTGACACTACTACTACTACCTACTGGATGGACTGTGCTGTTAGAGTGTGACACTACTACTAACTACTGGATGGACTGTGCTGCTAGAGTGTGACACTACTTCTACCTACTGGATGGACTGTGCTGCTAGTGTGTGACACTACTTCTACCTACTGGATGGACTGTGCTGCTAGAGTGTGACACTACTACTACTACCTACTGGATGGACTGTGCTGCTAGAGTGTGACACTACTACTACTACTACCTACTGGATGGACTGTGCTGCTAGAGTGTGACACTACTACTACTACTACCTACTGGATGGACTGTGCTGCTAGAGTGTGACACTACTACTACCTACTGGATGGACTGTGCTGCTAGTGTGTGGATTAGTTAGTCCTAGTTGTAAATCCTACCCTAATTACCTGCAGTCGTTGGCTTTTAACAAGTACTGCATCACTTTTCAGGTGATCCACACTAACTGATAGACTGGATTTGACAGCATGAGTCATAGGTCAATAGACACTATGGTCCGACAACACTAAGAAGGTGACTGTTGGTTACGTTGACAACATCATGTGGTCTGTCAGTCACTAGACTGGAGTTGAACAGTTAGTTGACGTCAAGCAGCTAAACAAACAACATATATGGGCATTGTTTATTTTTATTATCGTCAACACTTGTATAGACAAAAATAAAAATCTATTTGACCGACATTACATCATTGTTGTAGTGTTTAAAGCTGGATCCGCGGCTCCTCTTCAGCTGATAGGGCGTATGCTTTGGAGACACACGTCACAGAACTGTTGGTCTTAATTGTTTCAGACTGTAAACTGTTGCAGATGTGGTACCTCCATGGTAGAATTGGAAGTCTTTCGGGCGAGTTGATTGCAGGACAGAGGCTCAAGGAGAGGGTATAGGATGGGAGAGGGCATCCATAGAGACGGATAGAGGGCACACTAGAGGGCATCCATAGAGACGGATAGAGGGCACACTAGAGGGCATCCATAGAGAAGGATAGAGGGCACACTAGAGGGCATCCATAGAGACGGATAGAGGGCACACTAGAGGGCATCCATAGAGACGGATAGAGGGCACACTAGAGGGCATCCATAGAGAAGGATAGAGGGCACACTAGAGGGCATCCATAGAGACAGAGGGCACACTAGAGGGCATCCATAGAGACGGATAGAGGGCACACTAGAGGGCATCCATAGAGACGGATAGAGGGCACACTAGAGGGCATCCATAGAGACGGATAGAGGGCACACTAGAGGGCATCCATAGAGAAGGATAGAAGGCACACTAGAGGGCATCCATAGAGACGGATAGAGGGCACACTAGAGGGCATCCATAGAGACGGATAGAGGGCACACTAGAGGGCATCCATAGAGACGGATAGAGGGCACACTAGAGGGCATCCGTAGAGACAGAGGGCACACTAGAGGGCATCCATAGAGACGGATAGAGGGCACACTAGAGGGCATCCATAGAGACGGATAGAGGGCACACTAGAGGGCATCCATAGAGACGGATAGAGGGCACACTAGAGGGCATCCATAGAGACGGATAGAGGGCACACTAGAGGGCATCCATAGAGACGGATAGAGGGCACACTAGAGGGCATCCATAGAGAAGGATAGAGGGCACACTAGAGGGCATCCATAGAGACGGATAGAGGGCACACTAGAGGGCATCCATAGAGACGGATAGAGGGCACACTAGAGGGCATCCATAGAGACGGATAGAGGGCACAATTGCCACAAAGCCAGTTTGTGACAATTGCCAGAAATGTACCACTTTAAAATGGAGATAGCCCTCAATGGCGCCATCCATGCTGTCCCAGTTGGTAAAACAGCAAATGGGGGTGGGCCCTCTTTGCAACTCAATGGGTGAACCGTGGAAGATTTTTTTTAAGCCCCAAGGCAGGAAATCAGAGCAGCACTTGATAATGTTGTGCGTGTTTGAGTTTCACAACATTGCAGTCAGTCTGCCAGAATCACTGATCTAAATAGCATCCTAAATAATTCTGATTCTGTGCTTTGCCATGGTCAAACGGATTCCCTGAAACACAGGTTTTATCGTCTTGTGACTGCAGACTTGTAGACTGACATGATAGAGTACAGCCCATACAGTCACCAATACATAGAGTCAGAGGGTTAGAACAGGTGTAGTCAACTCTGACCCCACGAGGTCCTGGTGCTTTTCTGTTCCACCTGATAATTCATTGCACAAACCTGGTGTCCCAGGTGTAAATCAGTCCCTGATAAGAGGCGAACAATGAAGAACATGCAGTGGCTTCGAGGTCCAGGGTTGAATTTTGACGGGATTAGAACATTTCAAATGGCCCTTGTAGTACGCTCCCCTCGCAAACCAATGTTGATCTCTTGCTTTTCCCTCATGTTGATATCCAACAAATATCTAGTACTGTGATACTACTGAATGATCCCACATAGTGGACAACTGATGTTTTCCTGTCTTTGTTATATTTAATTCAAATTAGCTGTATAATCTGTAGCGGCACCAGACATTGGCCCTGCTAGACTACTCTTTAAATACATCCTCCAAGTCTTCACTGATCTGACATGCATGGTTGCTTACATCAGTCATGTCAAATCAGGGATTACTTCAAGGAAGGGAAGAAGGATCGTATTGCTTTGTAAGATGATTCCAACAGGGCCATTTGGGCTACTCTGGGCTACTCAAATAGGGTTATTTGGGCTACTCAAATAGGGTCATTTGGGCTACTCTGGGCTACTCAAACAGGGCCATTTGGGCTACTCTGGGCTACTCAAACAGGGCCATTTGGGATACTCTGGGCTACTCAAACAGGGCCATTTGGGCTACTCAAACAGGGCCATTTGGGCTACTCAAACAGGGCCATTTGGGCTACTCAAACAGGGCCATTTGGGCTACTCAAACAGGGCCATTTGGGCTACTCAAAAAGGGCCATTTGGGCTACTCTGGGCTACTCAAACAGAGTCATTTGGGCTACTCTGGGCTACTCAAACAGGGTCATTTGGGCTACTCAAACAGGGTCATTTGGGCTACTCAAACAGGGCCATTTGGGCTACTCTGGGCAACTCAAACAGGGCCATTTGGGCTACTCTGGGCTACTCAAACAGGGCCATTTAGGCTACTCCTGGCTACTCAAACAGGGCCATTTGGGCTACTCTGGGCTACTTAAACAGGGCCATTTGGGCTACTCTTGACTACTCAAATAGGGCCATTTGGGATATTCAAAAAGGGGCATTTGGGCTGCTCAAACAGGGCCATCTGGGCTACTCTGGGCTACTCATACAGGGCCATTTGGGCTGCTCAAACAGGACCATTTGGGCTACTCTGGTCTGGTATTCTACACCATTAATTTGGGCATTTTGGAAGCTGATTCGTGTCCTCTTTGGAAACAGTTAGTATGTTTGGGAGCAGTGTTGGATAATCATTGTACTTGATACACTGTTGTTAAAGACAACAGTAAACATCACAACAAAGACATATTGGTGTGAAAAGCTGCCTTTATTCAGGCATCCAGATAATAATTTAAGGACCGCTATACAGAATCTAATGTTTTTTTATAGGCTGTGTGAGTGACCAAAATGAGCAGATTTTATTAAGTATTCGCTGTCGTTGATGTTGGCAATGTCACTTGGAAAAAAACTATATTTAGGTAACCAATGCTTTTTTTGGAAAACAAATCAAATATAATAAAATAAACACAAAGAAACTTTCTACACATTTTCACTTTTTGCCAAAACAAAGAAGTGGGAACGGCCTCTCCTTTGCCACTAAAGTAGAAAAGAGAGTAGTGAAAATGTTCCCCAGTCAGTCTGTGTAATGTATCGTTGTTGGTTGAGCTGTGAACCCAGGTGGGAACCAGGTCCTCCCTCTCTCCTTCTCCCTCCACCCCTCCACGGGCTTCAGGGGTCGTCAGGAGGTCGCGCCAGGTTAGTACTCCCAGAGACAGGAGGGGTCCACGGTAGCAGCGTCACCCTTCAGCGTGCCGCTGTCCCCGCGCAGGTACTTGCCGTTCTTGCCCTTGATGCCCACCCGCCCGTGCTCCAGGAACTCCAGGAAGAAGTCCTCAGGCTTGTCTCCGTCTGAGCACACCAGGCTGCTGCTGGAGACATACCAGAACTTTCCACCTACGCCTGAGTGGAGATGGACAACGCTATTGTTAGTTAGAGATAAAGAGTGACATACTTGGTTTGGTGTACTTTGTAGTAATACTGATAGAACTATGCCACATTTTACTCTAAGACAGTAGAACACATGCAGATAGAACATTTACACATACATGGTACATGAAGACATGCACACACATGCAAACATGCAAGCACACACACACACAAACACTGTCCCACCCACACACACACACACACACTGACTTTTTATGTGGTAGGCGCCATCACTGAAAAGCAGTAAGAAGATGTCATAGACGGATCGGTTGGCATCCAGCGTGTTGGAGCTCTTGTGATGACACACAAAACCGTTCTCCCCCTCGCAGGATTAACATGGGCCGATTAATGAGCTTCATCAGGAAGAGCTCATCATCACCTGCAACACAACGACAGGAAGGTAGAATAACAATAATGACAACAACAATAATAATAATAACAACAATAATGACAACAATAATAATAATAAAATAATGACAACAACAATAATAACAATAATAACAATAATAACAATAATACAATTTAAAAAATAATAACAATAATAATGACAACAACAATAACAATAAAATAATAACAATATAAAAAAATTAACAACAATAAAATAACAAAATAATAATAATAATAAAATAATGACAATAATAACAATAATAACAATGACAACAACAATAACAATGACAACAACAATAATAACAATAAAAATAATGACAACAACAATAACAATAAATAATAATTACAAAATTTATAATAATTTGGTGGGTGCTTATATTTGTCCTATTTCTCACATCTAAGAGTGTGTTAATACGCATATGTGAATTGGAACCCACTGGGCACAGACGTCAGATCATCATCTATTTTTGACTTATATTTGGTTGACTAATGTGAATTCAACTTGAAATCAACAAAAAAAAAATGTCACCATGACATTGAATTTAGTTGAAAAGTTGAAAAAAAATGACAAAATACATTTACGTTGACGACTTTTTGTAAATCCAATCAGTTTTCCAGCTGATTCAACGTTGATTCAGCCGTGTTTTGCCCAGTGGGAAACTAGGTTTCTGCATATCCCAACTCCCCCTGACAGTGGGGTCATGGCCAGGTGAGGCTTTAATAACACATGTCCTTTTGACAGAAACGGAATGTCCATAGTACGGTAGGGACATAGTGCGGTAGGGACATAGTGCGGTAGGGACATAGGGCGGTAGGGACATAGGGCGGTAGGGACATAGGGGTAGGGACATAGGGCGGTAGGGACATAGGGCGGTAGGGACATGGGCGGTAGGGACATAGGGCGGTAGGGACATGGGGCGGTAGAGACATGGGGCGGTAGGGACATAGGGCGGTAGGGACATGGGGCGGTAGAGACATGGGGCGGTAGGGACATAGGGCGGTAGGGACATGGTATGGTAGGGACATAGGGCGGTAGGGACATAGGGCGGTAGGGACATAGGGCGGTAGGGACATGGTATGGTAGGGACATAGGGCGGTAGGGACATAGGGCGGTAGGGACATGGTATGGTAGGGACATAGGGTGGTAGAGACATGGGGCGGTAGGGACATGGGGCGGTAGGGACATGGGGCGGTAGAGACATGGGGCGGTAGGGACATGGTATGGTAGGGACATGGGGCGGTAGGGACATAGGGCGGTAGGGTCATAGGGGTAGGGCTGTAGGGAGGTAGAGCCATAGGACGGGTGGGACATAGGGCGGGTGGAAAATAGGGCAGACATAGGGGGGTAGTGACATAAAGGGGTAGGGCAGGTGGGACATAGGGGGTAGAGACGTAGGGTGGTAGGGACATGGGGCGGTAGGGACATAGGGCGGTAGGGACATGGGGCGGTAGAGACATGGGGCGGTAGAGACATGGGGCGGTAGGGACATGGGGCGGTAGGGACATGGGGCGGTAGAGACATGGGGCGGTAGAGACATGGGGCGGTAGGGACATGGGGCGGTAGGGACATGGGGCGGTAGGGACATGGGGCGGTAGGGACATAGGGCGGTAGGGACATGGGGCGGTAGAGATATAGGGCGGTAGAGACATGGGGCGGTAGGGACATAGGGCGGTAGGGACATGGGGCGGTAGAGACATAGGGCGGTAGAGACATGGGGCGGTAGAGACATGGGGCGGTAGGGACATGGGGCGGTAGAGACATGGGGCGGTAGAGACATGGGGCAGGTGGGACATAGGGCAGGTGGGACATAGGGCAGGTGGGACATAGGGCAGGTGGGACATAGGGTGGTAGAGACATAGGGCGGTAGGGACATAGGGCGGTAGGGACATGGGGCGGTAGGGACATAGGGTGGTAGAGACATGGGGCGGTAGGGACATAGGGCGGTAGGGACATGGGGCGGTAGGGACATAGGGCGGTAGGGTCATAGGGGTAGGGCTGTAGGGAGGTAGAGCCATAGGACGGGTGGGACATAGGGCGGGTGGAAAATAGGGCAGACATAGGGGGGTAGTGACATAAAGGGGTAGGGCAGGTGGGACATAGGGGGTAGAGACGTAGGGTGGTAGGGACATGGGGCGGTAGGGACATAGGGCGGTAGGGACATGGGGCGGTAGAGACATGGGGCGGTAGGGACATGGGGCGGTAGAGACATGGGGCGGTAGAGACATGGGGCGGTAGAGACATGGGGCAGGTGGGACATAGGGCAGGTGGGACATAGGGCGGTAGAGACATGGGGCAGTAAGGACATGGGGCGGTAGAGACATGGGGCAGTAAGGACATGGGGCGGAAGGGACATGGGGCGGAAGGGACATGGGCGGTAGGGACATAGGGCGGTAGGGACATGGGGCGGTAGAGACATGGGGCGGTAGGGACATAGGGCGGTAGGGACATGGGGCGGTAGAGACATGGGGCGGTAGGGACATAGGGCGGTAGGGACATGGTATGGTAGGGACATAGGGCGGTAGGGACATAGGGCGGTAGGGACATAGGGCGGTAGGGACATGGTATGGTAGGGACATAGGGCGGTAGGGACATAGGGCGGTAGGGACATGGTATGGTAGGGACATAGGGTGGTAGAGACATGGGGCGGTAGGGACATGGGGCGGTAGGGACATGGGGCGGTAGGGACATGGGGCGGTAGAGACATGGGGCGGTAGGGACATGGTATGGTAGGGACATGGGGCGGTAGGGACATAGGGCGGTAGGGTCATAGGGGTAGGGCTGTAGGGAGGTAGAGCCATAGGACGGGTGGGACATAGGGCGGGTGGAAAATAGGGCAGACATAGGGGGGTAGTGACATAAAGGGGTAGGGCAGGTGGGACATAGGGGGTAGAGACGTAGGGTGGTAGGGACATGGGGCGGTAGGGACATAGGGCGGTAGGGACATGGGGCGGTAGAGACATGGGGCGGTAGAGACATGGGGCGGTAGGGACATGGGCGGTAGGGACATGGGGCGGTAGAGACATGGGGCGGTAGAGACATGGGGCGGTAGGGACATGGGGCGGTAGGGACATGGGGCGGTAGGGACATGGGGCGGTAGAGACATGGGGCAGTAGGGACATGGGGCGGTAGGGACATGGGGCGGTAGGGACATGGGGCGGTAGACAGACATAGGGCGGTAGGACATGGGGCGGTAGGGACATAGGGCGGTAGGGACATGGGGCGGTAGAGACATGGGGCGGTAGAGACATGGGGCGGTAGAGACATGGGGCGGTAGGGACATCATAATATGGGGCGGTAGAGACATGGGGCGGTAGGATGACATGGGGCAGGTGGGACATAGGGCAGGTGGGACATAGGGCAGGTGAAAAGACATAGGGCAGGTGGGACATAGGGTGGTAGAGACATGGGCGGTAGGGACATCAGGGCGGTAGGGACATGGGGCTTCATAAGGGACATAGGGTGGTAGAGACATGGGGCGGTAGGGACATGGGGCGGTAGGGACATGGGGCGGTAGGGACATAGGGCGGTAGGGTCACAGGGGTAGGGCTGTAGGGAGGTAGACATAGGGGGGTGGGACATAGGGCGGGTGGAAAATAGGGCAGACATAGGGGGTAGTGACATAAAGGGGTAGGGCAGGTGGGACATAGGGGGTAGAGACGTCCAGGGTGGTAGGGACATGGGGCGGTAGGGACATGGGGCGGTAGGGACAAGGGCGGTAGGGACATGGGGCGGTAGAGACATGGGGCGGTAGATGACATGGGGCGGTAGAGACATTTAGCTAGAGACATATGGGGCAGGTGGGACATAGGGCAGGTGGGACATAGGGCGGTAGAGACATGGGGCAGGTAAGGACATGGGGCAAGTAAGAATGTTTGGGTTTTGACATGGGGGGGACAGTAAGGACATGGGGCGGAAGGGACATGGGGCGGAAGGGACATGGGGCGGTAGGGACATAGGGCGGTAGGGACATGGGGCGGTAGGGACATGGGGCGGTAGGGACATGGGGCGGTAGGGACATGGGGCGGTAGGGACATGGGGCGGTAGGGACATGGGGCGTGTCGTAGCTGAATCAGAATTAGTTAGGTAACATTGATAATTAAGATGTTTTATTTACTTTCATAATATGCTTGTGTGAGATACTTGTCATTAGGATGTCTTATTTTGTACTATACTGGTGGCAGTTGCATTTTCCTCTCTCTTCTCTAGGGAAAAGTCACTTGGGGCCCAGTGAGGGGAGAGGTCAGGCTTGTCTTTTACATGTCTGGTAATAGGCAGAATATCAGAAAGGGAGAAGTCAGGTTTGAACATTGTCTTCATAATGAATATATCTGTGAAACCATGTGAAGGGCTCCACTATGTCTGTACTCCAGTCACTCCCTCCTTTTCCCATTGAGTGTCTGGAACCATTTTATGTCCCCTCTGATGTTGCCCTTCTCTTGACCTAGTATATGACCTAGAGGCTCACTCTCCTCCGTGAGCTTGTCCAGGAGGGGTTGTATTTGAGATGGGGGTATCTAGAATTGACAATTGATATATGCCATTGGATAAGGTAATGTTTTGGTAATATGAAGTACCAAGAACAAGAAGTAGAACCTTGTCTAAGAGACTGTTAGAGGAAATCGTAGTTAAGATGATTAATTATGTATACATTATTGATTAGAACCATTTATACTAATACTATTATGTTATGATATGAAAAGTAAAAGTTATTGGTTAAGCTGTTACTGAAAATGTAAGCAGAACTAATTTGATTGTCTGTGCCTCTTGGGAAGGTCAAGGGGGAGAAAAAGCTTTTCAGACAAGATAAGAATGTTTGGGTTTTGTTCCATTGGTGAGAGAAAAGTATATCTTTTAGACAGTTTGTAATGTCTGGTTTATGAGGGGAGTAGAAAGCATCTCCGGACCTAAACAAAAAAACAATGGGGCTATCGTGGGAAACTGATGATGTCATTTTGAGTTTATAACCTGTGGAAATCTGTGTATGTGGTTAGTACTCTCTGGAATTAAACGCTCTTTAACCTGGCTTTTAAGACTGGTCTCGATCTACTTCATGCATAATTAATGAACTTACAATTCATTAATGAATTAGAAATGAGTGCTAATTGGTTTTGACAATTAAAGCATAAAGGAATTTAGAATTCCTCTATCAGAGACCAAACTGAACAATAATTTATAGCTAATGCTATCTGGCTATGGAATACTCCTCTTTCAAGTAAAATACCCTTTGTGAAGTTCCTAAGATCTATGGTTCGTCATTGTGAGTTGAGAGGGGTGTATCTTGGCTATAAAAGATGAAGTATTCTTTTGTAAGTACTCTCAGAATTAATTTATAGACACTGAATTGATCTGAGAGTCACAGGGCTATGGTGAAGCTCATATAATTAAATATTAAGTTTAAATAACTCTGACTGGTGTGTGGTTTGCTCTCTCATCATTTGGTAATGCAGGAAATTGCCACGACATGCGGTAGAGACATAGGGCAGTAAGGCCATAGGGCAGTAAGGCCTTAGGGCAGTAAGGACATAGGGCAGTAAGGACATAGGGCAGTAAGGACATAGGGCAGTAAGGACATAGGGCAATAGAGACATAGGGCAATAGAGACATAGGGCAGTAAGGACATAGGGCAGTAAGGACATAGGGCAGTAAGTCCATAGGGCAGTAAGTCCATAGGGCAGTAAGGCCATAGAGCATTAGAGACATAGGGCAGTAAGGACATAGGGCAGTAAGGACATAGGGCAGTAAGGACATAGGGAAGTAAGGACACGGAAGTAAAGACATGGGGCAGGAAGGCCATAGGGCAGTAAGTCCATAGGGCAGTAAGGCCATAGGGCAGTAGAGACATAGGGCAGTAAGGACATGGGGCAGTAGAGACATGGGGCAGTAGAGACATGGGGCAGTAGAGACATAGGGCAGTAAGGACATAGGGCAGTAAGACATAGGGCAGTAAGACATAGGGCAGTAGGGACATAGGGCAGTAGGGACATAGGGCAGTAAGTCCATAGGGCAGTAAGTCCATAGGGCAGTAAGTCCATAGGGCAGTAAGGCCATAGGGCAGTAAGTCCATAGGGCAGTAAGGCCATAGAGCATTAGGGACATAGGGCAGTAAGGACATAGGGAAGTAAGGACATGGGGCAGTAAGGCCATAGGGCAGTAAGTCCATAGGGCAGTAGAGACATAGGGCAGTAGAGACATAGGGCAGTAAGGCATAGGGCAGTAGAGACATAGGGCAGTAAGGCCATAGGGCAGTAAGTCCATAGGGCAGTAAGGCCATAGGGCAGTAGAGACATAGGGCAGTAAGGCATAGGCACAGTAAGGCATAGGGACATATGCCTTACATTTGCCTTACAATGCAGTAAGGACATAGGGCAGTAGAGACATAGGGCAGTAGAGACATGGGGCAGTAGAGACATGGGGCAGTAGAGACATGGGGCAGTAGAGACATAGGGCAGTAAGGACATGGGGCAGTAAGGACATGGGGCAGTAAGGTCATGGGGCAGTAAGGTCATGGGGCAGTAAGGACATGGGGCAGTAAGGTCATGGGGCAGTAAGGCCATGGGGCAGTAAGGCCATGGGGCAGTAAGGTCATGGGGCAGTAAGGTCATGGGGCAGTAAGGCCAAATGCCAGATGGGACTCTGGATTTTAGCCCTGTGGACCTGTCAGAATTATATTATTTTGAGCTAGTATTTTCTAGTATTTTCTATTTGTATTATCTATTTGTATTATGGATCCCCATTTGCTGTTGCCAAAGCAGCAGCTGCTCTTCCTGGGGTCCTGCAAAATTAAGGCAGTTTATACAGTTTTAAAACATTATAATACATTCACAGATTTCACAACACAATGGGTGCCCTCAGGCCCCTACTCCACCACTACCACATACCTACAGTACTAAATCCATGTGAATGTGTGTGTGTGTGTGTGTGTGTGTGTGTGTGTGTGTGTGTGTGTGTGTGTGTGTGTGTGTGTGTGTGTGTGTGTGTGTGTGTGTGTGTGTGTGTGTGTGTGTGTGTGTGTGTGTGTGTGTGTGTGTGTGTGTGTGTGTGTGTGTGTGTGTGTGTGTGTGTGTGTGCCAGTTTGTGTTGCTTCACGGTCCTCGCTGTGTTGCTTCACGGTCCTCGCTGTTCCTTAAGGTGTTTTTTCATCTGTGTTTTAAATCTAATTTGACTGCTTGTGTCAGTTACTTTATGTGGAATAGAGTTCCATGTAGTCATGGCTCTATGTAGTACTGTGTGCCTCCCATAGTCTGTTCTGGACTTGGGGACTGGGAAGAGACCTCTTGTGGCATGTCTTGTAGGGTATGCATGGGTGTCCGAGCTGTGTGCCAGTAGTTTAGACAGACAGCTCAGTGCATTCAACATGTCAATACCTCTCATAAATAAAAGTAGTGATGAAGTCAATCTTTCCTCCACTTTCAGCGGGGGGAGAGTTTGACATGCATATTATTAATATTAGCTCTCTATGTACATCCAAGGGCCAATCATGCCGCCCTGTTTTAAGCCAATTGCAATTTTCCTAAGTCCTTTTTTGTAATGGGGCCCTAAAGGAAATAAATGGGCCAGTGAGAGAAATTCCCGGGCTGATGTCTGGTCCATCCCTGTCCTTTGATCACCATTGATCTTCTATTCTTCTTCTCTTTCGTCCTCTGATCACATGCCAATTCTCTTTACACATGACACGTGCTCATTCGTCCCTCAGTCGTGTTGAGCACATTCCATGTGACACATTCAACGTGATCTCTATGCTACCTGAATCACATCAGAGATGTGGATCTCGAAGCACTTACCTACGGAATCGCTGACGGCTGAAAGCTGCCCATTCTTTTTGGTGCACACGTACTTCCCATTGCTTGCCTTCAGTGCTACACTGCGACCCAGCCATTCAATGTCAAACATTGTGTTGGCCTCCCTGTGGTTGTCCGGATAAGGGGATAAAAGAGAAGAAGGAAAAAAGGGGGGGTTAAGTTGAAAATAATTTCATGGAAGGTTGTTTACATCTAGTATAATTGTTTAAACCTAAGTGTTTTGATGTATGTCCACATAAGCGACATCACATAAAACTGTTCATATCCTCTGGTTGCAGATCTGTTTAGTAGAGGTGTTCCCCTGTCCATTCTTCATGCACCCTAAACTGTGCCACATATTTGTTCTATTCCAGAACAAAAACACTAACATTAAATTCATTTGGTTTATTCGTTGACAAGTTCAATCAGGTGTGCTTGTTCTGACAAAACAACATCTGAATGTCCAACAGATAATGTTAGCATGTTAGCAAGAATGTCCAACAGATAATGTTAGCATGTTAGCAAGAATGTCCAACAGATAATGTTAGCATGTTAGCAAGAATGTCCAACAGATAATGTTAGCATGTTAGCAAGAATGTCCAACAGATAATGTTAGCATGTTAGCAAGAATGTCCAACAGATAATGTTAGCATGTTAGCAAGAATGTCCAACAGATAATGTTAGCATGTTAGCAAGAATGTCCAACAGATAATGTTAGCATGTTAGCAAGAATGTCCAACAGATAATGTTAGCATGTTAGCAAGAATGTCCAACAGATAATGTTAGCATGTTAGCAAGAATGTCCAACAGATAATGTTAGCATGTTAGCAAGAATGTCCAACAGATAATGTTAGCATGTTAGCAAGAATGTTCAAAAGAATGAATTGGGAAGCCGTCTGTAACCAACTCTATGGTGTGCATTCTCATGACAAACTAGTGAGTGTAAAATAGATCTACTTACACCTCCGTGGCTGTGGACTGGATCCCTCCGTGGGAGACCAGTGTCCAGTAGTTACCACCGTTGGTCCTAAACATGCACTTCTTGCTCTCCTTATCAATCTCCATCTGGAAGGTCTCCATGTCTGTCTCCACATCCTGGTTGGCTGAGATGCTCACACCTATAATGATACAACACAACAAACTTCATTGCTCCATTATACAGAGACAACAAATGAAACTTTATTGATCCATTACACAGAGACAACAAAACTGTATTGATCCATTATACAGAGACAACAACAAAAGGGAAATAAAAGAGAAAAGCACAGTTGAGATAAGAATGCCATGGCTCGGAGTCGAAGGGCATTACAATGACGATGATTACAAGCTCTTCTCACAAGCCATTTACACTCAAAGGTGATTTGCAGGAGAACCATGGACACAGCAGTGATGTGACAGCTCATTAAAGAACTGTCTGTCTCTCGTCTCTTCTTCTCTAGTGTTACACAGCTCAGGGACTCACAGCACAAAACCTGGTCAGACGACAGTGCTATTCTTATATCCCGGGCCTTGTCTAAATGGGCTGTGTGGTTAAGGTTAGGTACGCTGGATCATGTCTTGTAGGCCAAAGCTTTAGACATCCCATTAATTTAGAATGTTCTTCCTTATAGAGCTTCTCTGAAAGCTGACTATTCTGGAGTATATCTCTCTCTTTTTAAAGGAGTAGGGCACGAGCTCCACCGACCTAGACTGGATGTAAAGTATCAGAGAACAACAGGGTAGGTTCACACACAAAGTCAACAGATTTATGATCCTTTTTCATTTTGTGATTTTAATGTATTTGTTTTTTAAATCTCTTGCACTTCTGTATCATCCAACCCCAAATATGAGCTCCTTCCAATCATCCACATTTCTTCCCTTGATACAAGCCCACCTCTTTTAATCACTTCCACTCATAAATGCACTCTGCTCCTTTATAGTGCAGGACTGTCAGGACAGAACATTGCCGACGTGTCATGTTAAACAGTATAATAGTCCTGGTCTTCTTGGTGTGTAACTCTGCAAGTATACCCTCATGTTGTGAGCAGGGGGGATATTACAGTATGCAACCACCGCTACTGCAGGACTGTGAGCTCATAAAACACAAACAGTACCTAAATAAAAAAATGATGAGGACATAAACACATTGCACCAACAATCTGAATGTGAATTACCGAGGCATAGCCGCTGCAACCTTGTCTCAGATGAAAACGTATTAAATTTGACCAAAATCCGTGCCGCTATTTAGAATGATAGGTTACTTTACATTGGCCTACAATGTAACAGCAGCCATACAATATAACATAATACGGATTGTAGGACGTATAGTATCCTAAGTCTTGATCACTTTAACCAGTTTAGCACAGTATGATATATTATCTTCAACTGCTGTACTGTAGTACGTTAGGGGTTAGGGTTAGGAGTTGGGTCATAGGGTAAAGGTTAATGTTAGGAGTTGGGTTATAGGGTTAAGGTCAGGGTTAGGAGTTGGGTTAAGGTTATGAGTTGGGTCATAGGGTTAAGGTTAGGAGTTGGGTTATAGGGTTAAGGTCAGGGTTAGGAGTTGGGTTATAGGGTTAAGGTTAGGAGTTGGGTTATAGGGTTAAGGTTAGGAGTTGGTTAATAGGGTTAGGAGTTGGGTCATAGGGTTAAGGTTAGGAGTTGGGTCATAGGGTTAAGGTTAGGAGTTGGGTTATAGGGTTAAGGTTAGGAGTTGGGTCATAGGGTAAATGTTCATGTTAGGAGTTGGGTTATAGGGTTAAGGTTAGGAGTTGGGAGTTGGGTCATAGGGTTAAGATTAGGAGTTGGGTTATAGGGTTAAGGTTAGGGTTAGGAGTTGGGTTATCGGGTTAAGGCAAGGGTTAGGAGTTGGGTCATAGGGTTAAGGTTAGGAGTTGGGTTATAGGGTTAAGGTTAGGGTTAGGAGTTGGGTTATAGGGTTAAGGTCAGGGTTAGGAGTTGGGTCATAGGGTTAAGGTTATGAGTTGAGTTATAGGGTTAAGGTTAGTGTTAGGAGTTGGGTTATAGGGTTAAGGCTAGGGTTAGGAGTTGGGTTATAGGGTTAAGGCTAGGGTTAGGAGTTGGGTTATAGGGTTAGGAGTTGGGTCATAGGGTTAAGGTCAAGGTTAGGAGTTGGGTTATAGGGTTAAGGTTAGGAGTTGGGTCATAGGGTTAAGGTCAAGGTTAGGAGTTGGGTTATAGGGTTAGGAGTTGGGTCATAGGGTTAAGGTCAAGGTTAGGAGTTGGGTTATAGGGTTAAGGTCAGGGTTAGGAGTTGGGTTATAGGGTTAAGGCTAGGGTTAGGAGTTGGGTTATAGGGTTAGGAGTTGGGTCATAGGGTTAAGGTCAAGGTTAGGAGTTGGGTTATAGGGTTAAGGTCAGGGTTGGGAGTTGGGTTATAGGGTTAAGGTTAGGAGTTGGGTCATAGGGTTAAGGTCAAGGTTAGGAGTTGGGTTATAGGGTTAAGGTCAGGGTTGGGAGTTGGGTTATAGGGTTAAGGTTAGGGTTAGGAGTTGGGTCATAGGGTTAAGGTCAGGGTTAGGAGTTGGGTTATAGGGTTAAGGTCAGGGTTAGGAGTTGGGTCATAGGGTTAAGGTTAGGAGTTGGGTTATAGGGTTAAGGTTGGGAGTTGGGTTATAGGGTTAAGGTCAGGGTTAGGAGTTGGGTCATAGGGTTAAGGTTGGGAGTTGGGTTATAGGGTTAAGGTCAGGGTTAGGAGTTGGGTCATAGGGTTAAGGTTGGGAGTTGGGTTATAGGGTTAAGGTCAGGGTTAGGAGTTGGGTTATAGGGTTAAGGTTAGCAGTTGGGTTATATGGTTAATGTCAGGGTTAGGAGTTGGGTTATAGGGTTAAGGTCAGGGTTAGGAGTTGGGTCATAGGGTTAAGGTCAGGGTTAGGAGTTGGGTCATAGGGTTAAGGTCAGGGTTGGGAGTTGGGTCATAGGGTTAAGGTTAGGAGTTGGGTCATAGGGTTAAGGTCAGGGTTAGGAGTTGGGTTATAGGGTTAATGTCAGGGTTGGGAGTTGGGTTATAGGGTTAAGGTCAGGGTTAGGAGTTGGGTTTTAGGGTTAAGGTTAGGGGTAGGAGTTGGGTTATAGGGTTATATGGTTAAGGTCAGGGTTAGGAGTTGGGTTATAGGGTTAAGGTCAGGGTTAGGAGTTGGGTCGTAGGGTTAAGGTCAGGGTTAGGAGTTGGGTTTTAGGGTTAAGGTTAGGGTTAGGAGTTGGGTCATAGGGTTAAGGTCAGGGTTAGGAGTTAGGTCATAGGGTTAAGGTCAGGGTTAGAAGTTGGGTCATAGGGTTAAGGTCAGGGTTAGGAGTTGGGTCGTAGGGTTAAGGTCAGGGTTAGGAGTTGGGTCATAGGGTTAAGGTTAGGGTTAGGAGTTGGGTCATAGGGTTAAGGTTAGGGTTAGGAGTTGGGTTATAGGGTTAAGGTCAGGGTTCGGAGTTGGGTCATAGGGTTAAGGTTAGGGTTAGGAGTTGGGTTATAGGGTTAAGGTTAGGGTTAGGAGTTGGGTTATAGGGTTATATGGTTAAGATCAGGGTTAGCTAACATGCTAAGTAGTTTCAAAGTAGCTAAAATGGTGTAAGTAGTTGCAAAGTTGCTAATTAGCTAAAATACTAAAGTTGTCTGTGATGAGATTCAAACACACAACATTTGGGTTGCTAGATGTTGGTGTAATATGCCCACCCATCCACCCCAACCAATCACCCTCCTTTTGTTTTTGCCTTAAGTGACCTGCTGTCATCCCAAACGTATATGAGTGTATGGGATTTACATGGGCCAATATCATACTAAATGGAGTGGCACATATTTTAGTCAAATACAGTGCATTCAGGAAGTATTCAGATCCCGGGACTTTTTCAAACATTTTTGTTACATTACAGCCTTCTTCTAAAATTGATTAAATATGTTTTTCTCTAATCAATCTACGCACAATACCCCTAATGACAAAGCAAAAACAGGTTTCAGACATTTTTGCAAATTTCTAACAAAAAAATACAGAAATATGACATTTGCATAAGTATTCAGACCCTTTACTCTGTACTTTGTTGAAGAACCTTTGGCAGAGATTACAGCCTTGAGTCTTCTTGGGTATGATGCTACAAGCTTGGCACACCTGTATTTTGGGAGTTTGTCCCATTCTTCTTTGTAGATCCTCTCAAGCTCTGTCAGGATGGATATGAGGCGTCGCTGCACAGCTATTTTCAGAGATGTTCGATTGAGTTCAAGTCCGGGCTCTGGCTGGGCCACTCAAAGACATTCAGAGACTGGTCCCAACACCACGCCTGTGTTGTCTTGGCTGTGTGCTTAGGATTGTGGTCCATTCTGGGTTATTGTGTGTAGATTGATGAGGATATTTTCTTATTTAATCAATTTTAGAAATGTTTTTTTTAAATTTAACCTTTATTTAGGTAGGCAACTCAGTGAAGAACAAATTCTTATTTACAATGATGACCTACCCCGGGCCAAACCCTAACCAGGACGATGTTGGGCCAATTGTGCGCCGCCCTATGGGACTCCCAATCATGGCTGGTTGTGATACTGCCTGGAATCAAACCAGAGTCTGTAGTGACGCCTCTAGCACTGAGATGCAGTGTCTTAGACAGCTGCACCACTTAGAAGACCCACTGGTTGTAATAAGGTTGTAACGTAATAAAATGTGGAAAAAGTAAAGGGTTATCAATACTTTCGAATGCACTGTATAATACGTTTTGCTCTGAGACCAGGCTGGATCACTATAGAGTTCAGCTGTATAATATTCTATAGGTTTTGGGATCAGCTGTATAATATTTTATAGGTTTTGGGTTCAGCTGTATAATATTTTATAGGTTTTGGGTTCAGCTGTATAATATTCTATAGGTTTTGCTGTATAATATTCTATAGGTTTTGGGTTCAGCTGTATAGTGTGTTATTTGTTTTGGGTTCAGCTGTATAATTTGTTATTGGTTTTGGGTTCAGTTGTATAATGTATTATTGGTTTTGGGTTCAGCTGTATAGTGTGTTATTGGTCTGGTGCATGAAAGGGGCAGAAGTTTTTCCTGACTACATGACCGTCTTCTGAATAGAACTCAACAACCCGGTCGCATTCACAGGTAGTATCACATTTTCATTTAATTTCATCACAGTACAACGGTTTGATTTGTTTGATCGTAGCTAGCTACATAGCTAGCTACATAGCCGTCTTTGTATCAAAGATAATTGTGTAGTCTAGAGCGATTTTCTAGGTTAGCTAGCCAGCTATTGTCGTTCTTTTAACGCAACGTAACGTAAACAACACTACTAGCTAGCCAGCTAGCCCCCGAATAGCAGCACTGTAGAAACTATTACACTCAACGGAACGACTTGATTAGTGTAGTGTCAACAACGCACCCACTGCCAGCTAGCCTACTTCAGCAGTACTGTATCATTTTAATCATTTTAGTCAATAAGATTCTTGCTACGTAGCTTAACTTTCTGAACATTCGAGACGTGTAGTCCACTTGTCATTCCAATCTCCTTTGCATTAGCGTAGCCTCTTCTGTAGCCTGTTAACTATGTGTCTGTTTATCCCTGTTCTCTCCTCTCTGCACAGACCATACAAACGCTCCACACCGCGTGGCCGCGGCCACCCTAATCTGGTGGTCCCAGCGCGCACGACCCACGTGGAGTTCCAGGTCTCCGGTAGCCTCTGGAATTGCCGATCTGCGGTCAACAAGGCAGAGTTCATCTCAGCCTATGCCTCCCTCCAGTCCCTCGACTTCTTGGCACTAACGGAAACATGGATCACCACAGACAACACTGCTACTCCTACTGCTCTCTCTTCGTCCGCCCACGTGTTCTCGCACACCCCGAGAGCTTCTGGTCAGCGGGGTGGTGGCACCGGGATCCTCATCTCTCCCAAGTGGTCATTCTCTCTTTCTCCCCTTACCCATCTGTCTATCGCCTCCTTTGAATTCCATGCTGTCACAGTTACCAGCCCTTTCAAGCTTAACATCCTTATCATTTATCGCCCTCCAGGTTCCCTCGGAGAGTTCATCAATGAGCTTGATGCCTTGATAAGCTCCTTTCCTGAGGACGGCTCACCTCTCACAGTTCTGGGCGACTTTAACCTCCCCACGTCTACCTTTGACTCATTCCTCTCTGCCTCCTTCTTTCCACTCCTCTCCTCTTTTGACCTCACCCTCTCACCTTCCCCCCCTACTCACAAGGCAGGCAATACGCTCGACCTCATCTTTACTAGATGCTGTTCTTCCACTAACCTCATTGCAACTCCCCTCCAAGTCTCTGACCACTACCTTGTATCCTTTTCCCTCTCGCTCTCATCCAACACCTCCCACACTGCCCCTACTCGGATGGTATCGCGCCGTCCCAACCTTCGCTCTCTCTCCCCCGCTACTCTCTCCTCTTCCATCCTATCATCTCTTCCCTCCGCTCAAACCTTCTCCAACCTATCTCCTGATTCTGCCTCCTCAACCCTCCTCTCCTCCCTCTCTGCATCCTTTGACTCTCTATGTCCCCTATCCTCCAGGCCGGCTCGGTCCTCCCATCCCGCTCCGTGGCTCGATGAGTCATTGCGAGCTCACAGAACAGGGCTCCGGCCAGCCGAGCGGAAATGGAGGAAAACTCGCCTCCCTGCGGACCTGGCATCCTTTCACTCCCTCCTCTCTACATTCTCCTCCTCTGTCTCTGCTGCTAAAGACACTTTCTACCACGCTAAATTCCAAGCATCTGCCTCTGACCCTAGGAAGCTCTTTGCCACCTTCTCCTCCCTCCTGAATCCTCCTCCCCCCCCCTCCTCCCTCTCTGCAGACGACTTCGTCAACCATTTTGAAAAGAAGGTCGACGACATCCGATCCTCGTTTGCTAAGTCAAACGACACCGCTGGTTCTGCTCACACTGCCCTACCCTGTGCTCTGACCTCTTTCTCCCCTCTCTCTCCAGATGAAATCTCGCGTCTTGTGACGGCCGGCCGCCCAACAACCTGCCCGCTTGACCCTATCCCCTCCCCTCTTCTCCAGACCATTTCCGGAGACCTTCTCCCTTACCTCACCTCGCTCATCAACTCATCACTGACCGCTGGCTACGTCCCTTCCGTCTTCAAGAGAGCGAGAGTTGCACCCCTTCTGAAAAAACCTACACTCGATCCCTCCGATGTCAACAATTACAGACCAGTATCCCTTCTTTCTTTTCTCTCCAAAACTCTTGAACGTGCCGTCCTTGGCCAGCTCTCCCGCTATCTCTCTCTGAATGACCTTCTTGATCCAAATCAGTCAGGTTTCAAGACTAGTCATTCAACTGAGACTGCTCTCCTCTGTATCACGGAGGCGCTCCGCACTGCTAAAGCTAACTCTCTCTCCTCTGCTCTCATCCTTCTAGATCTATCGGCTGCCTTCGATACTGTGAACCATCAGATCCTCCTCTCCACCCTCTCCGAGTTGGGCATCTCCGGCGCGGCCCACGCTTGGATTGCATCCTACCTGACAGGTCGCTCCTACCAGGTGGCGTGGCGAGAATCTGTCTCCTCACCACGCGCTCTCACCACTGGTGTCCCCCAGGGCTCTGTTCTAGGCCCTCTCCTATTCTCGCTATACACCAAGTCACTTGGCTCTGTCATAACCTCACATGGTCTCTCCTATCATTGCTATGCAGACGACACACAACTGATCTTCTCCTTTCCCCCTTCTGATGACCAGGTGGCGAATCGCATCTCTGCATGTCTGGCAGACATATCAGTGTGGATGACGGATCACCACCTCAAGCTGAACCTCGGCAAGACGGAGCTGCTCTTCCTCCCGGGGAAGGACTGCCCATTCCATGATCTCGCCATCACGGTTGACAACTCCATTGTGTCCTCCTCCCAGAGCGCTAAGAACCTTGGTGTGATCCTGGACAACACCCTGTCGTTCTCAACCAACATCAAGGCGGTGGCCCGTTCCTGTAGGTTCATGCTCTACAACATCCGCAGAGTACGACCCTGCCTCACACAGGAAGCGGCGCAGGTCCTAATCCAGGCACTTGTCATCTCCCGTCTGGATTACTGCAACTCGCTGTTGGCTGGGCTCCCTGCCTGTGCCATTAAACCCCTTCAACTCATCCAGAACGCCGCAGCCCGTCTGGTGTTCAACCTTCCCAAGTTCTCTCACGTCACCCCGCTCCTCCGTTCTCTCCACTGGCTTCCAGTTGAAGCTCGCATCCGCTACAAGACCATGGTGCTTGCCTACGGAGCTGTGAGGGGAACGGCACCTCAGTACCTCCAGGCTCTGATCAGGCCCTACACCCAAACAAGGGCACTGCGTTCATCCACCTCTGGCCTGCTCGCCTCCCTACCACTGAGGAAGTACAGCTCCCGCTCAGCCCAGTCAAAACTGTTCGCTGCTCTGGCCCCCCAATGGTGGAACAAACTCCCTCACGACGCCAGGACAGCGGAGTCAATCACCACCTTCCGGAGACACCTGAAACCCCACCTCTTTAAGGAATACCTAGGATAGGATAAGTATTCCCTCTCCCCCCCCCTTTAAGATTTAGATGCACTATTGTAAAGTGACTGTTCCACTGGATGTCATAAGGTGAATGCACCAATTTGTAAGTCGCTCTGGATAAGAGCGTCTGCTAAATGACTTAAATGTTAATGTTAAATGCTGTCCAGGAAAAACTCTGGTTTCTATGTATAGCCTAAAACTCTGGGCCATAGATATAGCCTAAAACTCTGGGCCATAGATATAGCCTAAAACTCTGGCCCATAGATATAGCCTAAAACTCTGGGCCATAGATATAGCCTAAAATTCTGGGCCATAGATATAGCCTGAAACCCTTGGCCATAAATATAGCCTAAAACCCTGGGCCATAGATATAGCCTAAAACCCTGGCCCATAGATATAGCCTAAAACTCTGGGCCATAGATAAAGCCTAAAACCCTGACCATAGATATAGCCTAAAACCCTGGGCATAGATAGAGCCTAAAACCCTGGCCATAGATAAAGAATAAAACCCTGGCCCATAGATATAGCCTAAAACCTGGCCCATAGATATAGCCTAAAACTCTGGGCCATAGATAAAGCCTAAAACCCTGACCATAGATATAGCCTAAAACCCTGGGCCATAGATATAGCCTAAAACCCTGGGCCATAGATATAGCCTAAAACCCTGGCCATAGATATAGCCTAAAACCCTGGCCATAGATAAAGCCTAAAACCCTGGCCCATAGATATAGCCTAAAACTCTGGGCCGTAGATAAAGCCTAAAACCCTGGGCCATAGATATAGCCTAAAACCCTAGCCATAGATAGAGCCTAAAACCCTGGCCCATAGATAAAGCCTAAAACTCAGGGCCATAGATAAAGCCTAAAACTCTGGGCCATAGATATAGTCTAAACCTCTGGGCCATAGATAAAGCCTAAAACTCTGGGCCATAAATATAGCCTAAAACTCTGGGCCATAGATAAAGCCTAAAACTCTGGGCCATAGATATAGTCTAAAACTCTGGGCCATAGATATAGCCTAAAACTCTGGACCATAGATATAGCCTAAAACTAGGACCAGGAGTTATATTCTAATTAGGTAATGTGGACAGGAAAAACTCCTGGCCTCTATACACAGCATGCATTTCCTCCAGATTTGGGATCTCCCTGAAGTTTGAAAGTCCAAAGAGGAAGTCCCTGGATGTGAGAGGACCAGGGTGGTGTTCATTAGGCACTAAACAGGATAAAACTGAATGAAACATTGCATTGCATGCCCTAATGAACACGACCATAGGAGAGGTGGTGTGAGAGTTGACCTTGGCACCGCCTTGCCCCGAGGTATCCCGCTGCTCGGATGAGCCTGTCATTTGCACGTCCTGTCTTATCCTGCCAGTTTATCTCACACAGCAGATTACACGTGTCCCGAGGTGACCGCAAGTTGTGACACTTAACATTGTGATTAAAAACATAATTAAACTAACATGTCTGGTTGTGTTGTGACAGACGAAGCAGTGCACATGCGGGATTAGGTTCTGGGTGCCACGATGACATTTTTGTATTTTATTTATTTAACCTTTATTTAACCAGGCAAGCCAGTTAAGAACAAATTCTTATTTTCAATGACAGCCTAGGAACAGTGGGTTAACTGCCTGTTCAGGGGCAGAACGAAAGATTTGTACCTTGTCAGCTCGGGGGTTTGAACTTGCAAACACTCTAACCACTAGGCTACCCTGCCGCCCCATGTTGGGTAACACATGTACTGTAGGCCTATGTACAGCACCTTCAGAAATGATCCCCACCCCTCAACATATTCCACAATTTGTTATGTTACAGCCTGAATTTGAAATGCATTAAACATTTTCTCATCCATCTACACACAATACACCATAATGACTAAGTGAAAACATGTTTTTGACATTTTTTCAAATGTATTGAAAATTAAATAGAGAATTATCTAATTTACATAAGTATTCACATTCCTGAGTCAATTCTTTGTAGAAGCATGTTTGGCAGCGATTACAGCTGTGAGGCTTTCTGGGTAAGTCTCTAAGTGCTTTCCACACCTGGATTGTGCACCATTTTATATTTATTTATTTGATTTAACTTGGCAGGCCAGTTGAGAACAAGTTCTCAATTACAACTGCAACCTGGCCAAGATAAAGCATAGCAGTACGACAAAAACAACAACACAGAGTTACACATAAACAAATGTACAGTCAATAACACAAAATAAAAGAAAAATTGAAAGATCTATGTACAGCGTGTGCAAATGTAGAAGAGTAATGTAATGTAAATGTAAATGTAAGAGTAGGGAGGTAGGTAATAATTAGGCCATAGAGGCGAAAATATTACAATTTAATATTAATACTGGAATGATGTACTGTATGTGCAGATGATGATGTGCAAGTAGAGATACTGAGGTGCAAAAGAGGGTAAGTAATAATATGGGGATGAGGTAGTCGGTTGTGCTACTTACAGACTGGATGTGTACAGGTATAGTGATCGGTAAGCTAATCCGACAGCTGTTGCTTAAAGTTAGAGAGGGAGATGAAAGACTCCAGCTTCAGAGATTTTTGCAATTCATTCCAGTCATTGGCAGCAGAGAACTGGAAGGAAAGGCAGCCAAAGGAAGTGTTGTCTTTGGGGATGACCAGTGCAATATACCTGCTGGAGTGCGTGCTATGGGTGGGTGTTGCTATGGTGACCAGTGAGTTGAGATAAGGCAGGGCTTTACCTAGAAAAGACTTATAGATAACCTGGAGCCAGTGGGTTTGGCGGTGGATATGTAGTGAGGGCCAGCCAACGAGAGCAAAGAGTGGTGGATAGTGTATGGGGCTTTGGGGCGGCAGCGTAGCCTAGTGGTTAGAGTGTTGGACTAGTAACCGGAAGGTTGCGAGTTCAAACCCCCAAGCTGACAAGGTACAAATCTGTCATTCTGCCCCTGAACAGGCAGTTAACCCACTGTTCCCAGGCCATCATTGAAAATAAGAATATGTTCTTAACTGACTTGCCTGGTTAAATAAAGGTAAAATAAAAAAATAAAAAAATAAAATGGATGGCACTGTGATAGACTACATCCAGTTTGCTGAGTAGAGTGTTGGGGTCTATTTTGTAAATGACATTGCCGAAGTCAAGGATTGGTAGGATGGTCAGTTTTACGAGAGTATTTTTGGCGGAATGAGTGAAGGAGGCTTTGTTTGCGAAATAGGAAGCAAATTCTAGATTTAATTTGGGATTGGAGATGCTTAATGTGAGTCTGGAAGGACAGTTTACAATCTAACCAGACACCTAGGTATTTGTAGTTGTCCACATATTCTAAGTCAGAACCGTCCAGAGTAGTGATGCTAGTCAGGCGGGAGGGTGCGGGCAGCGATCGGTTGAAGAGCATGCATTTAGTTTTACTAGCATTTAAAAGTAGTTGGCCACGGAAGGAGTGTTGTATGACGTTGAAGCTTGTTTGAAAATTTGTTAGCACAGTGTCCAAAGAAGGGGCAGATGTATACAGAATGGTGTTGTCTGCGTAGAGGTGGATCAGAGAATCACCAGTAGCATTAATCTTTTCAAAATTCTTCAAGCTCTGTCAAATTGGTTGTTGGTCATTGCTAGACAACCCCTTTCAGGTCTTGTCATAGATATTTTGGTAGATTTATGTCAAAACTGTAACTCGGCCACTCAGGAACATTCACTATCTTCTTGGTAAGCATCTCCAGTGTAGATTTGGCCTTGTGTTTTGTGGTATTGTCCTGCTGAAAGGTAAATTAATCTCCTAGTGTCTGGTAGAAGTTTTCCTCTAGGATTTTGTCTGTGCTTACCTCCATTCCGTTTGTTTTTATGATGAAAAACTCCCCAGTTCTTAGCGATTACAAGCATACCCATAACATGATGCAGCCAACACTATGCTTCAAAATATGGAGAGTGATACTCCTTAATGTGTTGTATTGGATTTGCCCCAAATAAAACACTTTTGTAAATGTATTGCCATATTTTCTTGGCAGTATAACTTTAGTGCTTTAGTGCCTTGTTGCTTTAGTGCCTTGTTGCTTTAGTGCCTTGTTGCAAACAGGATGTCAAAAAGGTTAGTATTGTGGAGAAACAATGTTGTTGATCCATCTGCACTTTTCTCTAATCACAGCCATTAAACTCTGTAACTGTTTTAACATCACCATTAACCTCATGGTGAAATTCCTGAGCGGTTTCCTTCCTCTCTGGCAACTGAGTTAGGAAGGACACCTGTATTTTTGTAATGACTGGGTGTATTGATACACCATCCAAAGTGTAATTAATAACTTCACTATGCTCAAAGGGATATTCAATGTCTACTTTTTTATATTTTTACTAATCTACCAATAGGTGCCCTTCTTTGTGAGGCATTGGAAAACCTCCCTGGTCTTTGTGGTTTAATCTATGTTTGAAATGCAATGCTCGACTGAGGGACCTGACAGATAATTGTATGTATGGGGTACAGAAATGACACAGTCATTTAAAAATCATGTTAAACATTATTATTGCACACAGAGTGATTCCATGCAACTCATGTGACTTGTTCAGCACATTTTTACTCCTGAACTTATTTAGGCATAACAAAAGGGTTGAATACTTAATGACTCAAGACATTTCAGCGTTTAATTTTAAATTCATTTGTAAACATTTCAAAAAAACATAATTCCACTTTGACATTATGGGTTATTGTGTGTAGGCCACTGACAAAAGAATCTCAATATAATCCGTCTTTAAATATCGCCGGTAACAACAACATGTGGAAAAAGTCAAGGGGAGTGAATACTACTAATACTTCTCTGTATGTGTGTGTTTGTGTCCCCGCAGTTCCTTCAGATGTTTCCAGGTGTTTGCCAGTGTCCCCGCAGTTCCTTCAGATGTTTCCAGGTGTTTGCCAGTGTCCCCGCAGTTCCTTCAGATGTTTCCAGGTGTTTTCCAGTGTCCCCGCAGTTCCTTCAGATGTTTCCAGGTGTTCGCCAGTGTCCCCGCAGTTCCTTCAGATGTTTCCAGGTGTTTTCCAGTATCCCCGCAGTTCCTTCAGATGTTTCCAGGTGTTTGCCAGTGTCCCCGCAGTTCCTTCAGATGTTTCCAGGTGTTCGCCAGTGTCCCCGTAGTTCCTTCAGATGTTTCCAGGTGTTTTCCAGTGTCCCCGCAGTTCCTTCAGATGTTTCCAGGTGTTTTCCAGTGTCCCCGCAGTTCCTTCAGATGTTTCCAGGTGTTTTCCAGTGTCCCCGCAGTTCCTTCAGATGTTTCCAGGTGTTTTCCAGTGTCCCCGCAGTTCCTTCAGATGTTTCCAGGTGTTTTCCAGTGTCCCCGCAGTTCCTTCAGATGTTTCCAGGTGTTTTCCAGTGTCCCCGCAGTTCCTTCAGATGTTTCCAGGTGTTTTCCAGTGTCCCCGCAGTTCCTTCAGATGTTTCCAGGTGTTTTCCAGTGTCCCCGCAGTTCCTTCAGATGTTTCCAGGTGTTTTCCAGTGTCCCCGCAGTTCCTTCAGATGTTTCCAGGTGTTTTCCAGTGTCCCCGCAGTTCCTTCAGATGTTTCCAGGTGTTTTCCAGTGTCCCCGCAGTTCCTTCAGATGTTTCCAGGTGTTTTCCAGTGTCCCCGCAGTTCCTTCAGATGTTTCCAGGTGTTCGCCAGTGTCCCCGCAGTTCCTTCAGATGTTTCCAGGTGTTTTCCAGTATCCCCGCAGTTCCTTCAGATGTTTCCAGGTGTTTGCCAGTGTCCCCGCAGTTCCTTCAGATGTTTCCAGGTGTTCGCCAGTGTCCCCGTAGTTCCTTCAGATGTTTCCAGGTGTTTTCCAGTGTCCCCGCAGTTCCTTCAGATGTTTCCAGGTGTTTTCCAGTGTCCCCGCAGTTCCTTCAGATGTTTCCAGGTGTTTTCCAGTGTCCCCGCAGTTCCTTCAGATGTTTCCAGGTGTTTTCCAGTTTCCCCGCAGTTCCTTCAGATGTTTCCAGGTGTTTTCCAGTGTCCCCGCAGTTCCTTCAGATGTTTCCAGGTGTTTTCCAGTGTCCCCGCAGTTCCTTCAGATGTTTCCAGGTGTTCGCCAGTGTCCCCGTAGTTCCTTCAGATGTTTCCAGGTGTTTTCCAGTGTCCCCGCAGTTCCTTCAGATGTTTCCAGGTGTTTTCCAGTGTCCCCGCAGTTCCTTCAGATGTTTCCAGACCTGGGTTCTAATAATTTCTGTTTGAAAGCTTTTAAATGCTTTGAGTGTTTGATTGAGTCTGCCTTGAGTGCCAGATGGGCAGGGTTTGTACTTTTGCTTAAACTTAATCAAGCGCAGCCCAAAGTATTTGATAGAAAATAAATACTGAATCCAGCTCTTGCTTTTCACCACTGACCCCTCACTCCACCCATAGTGGTGCAATATCACTGGGTAATAGAAATATCTCCCCGATGTGGTACTGCAGGGAAGCACAGCTATTGCAACAGTTCTAGAAATACTGACTGGAAGTGTATTTGGAGAAACCTGATGCGACCAAATACCTGTTGGGAATGACCCATCATCCAAAAGGCATAGATATTGACTGAGGATAAAAATATGATTGAAAAGCACAGCATTCACAATAGATATCAAGTAAGCACCAATGACATCATTAAAGATGCCCTCCAGGATCGTAAGCACAATAAAATCGTAACATATCATACGATTTTCACAATGTATATATGTATAAATTGCTTGCAGGATGTAACATATTATATGAAATGGATGACGTAGTACACAAATGGATGACGTAGTACACAATTTGATGACATAGTACACAATTTGATGACGTCATACACAAAAAACAGGGCCCACCTTTGGCTCGTGAGCACCACTTTTAAAACTACTGGCTGAAATTATACAGAAGTTTGAGAGTGCATCTTTAATGAAGGCTATATATAGCTGAGCTTTCAAAGTATAAAATATAGTCCTTTTCTAAATGTTGCAACATTACAATCTGAACCCTTCACTTTAGAGCATTATTCAATCAAGTTTAGTGTTAAATTACATCATCAAATCTAGGAGTGGGGGAGACTATTTGCTGTAAAATGAGATGCATGAGATACCCTACACACTGACATTAAGGGTTGTCCTACACACATCCCGTAGGGACTGACATTAAAGATTGTCCTACACACATCCCGTAGGGACTGACATTAAAGATTGTCCTACACACATCCCATAGGGACTGACATTAAAGATTGTCCTACACACATCCCATAGGGACTGACATTAAAGATTGTCCTACACACATCCCGTAGGGACTGACATTAAAGATTGTCCTACACACATCCCGTAGGGACTGACATTAAAGATTGTCCTACACACATCCCGTAGGGACTGACATTAAAGATTGTCCTACACACATCCCGTAGGGACTGACATTAAAGATTGTCCTACACACATCCCGTAGGGACTGACATTAAAGATTGTCCTACACACATCCCGTAGGGACTGACATTAAGGGTTGTCCTACACACATCCCGTAGGGACTGACATTAAAGATTGTCCTACACACATCCCGTAGGGACTGACATTAAAGATTGTCCTACACACATCCCGTAGGGACTGACATTAAGGGTTGTCCTATGCACATCCCGTAGGGACTGACATTAAGGGTTGTCCGACACACATCCCGTAGGGACTGACATTAAAGATTGTCCTACACACATCCCGTAGGGACTGACATTAAGGGTTGTCCTATGCACATCCCGTAGGGACTGACATTAAGGGTTGTCCTATGCACATCCCGTAGGGACTGACATTAAAGATTGTCCTACACACATCCCGTAGGGGCTGACATTAAGGGTTGTCCTACACACATCCCATAGGGACTGACATTAAGGGTTGTCTTACACACATCCCATAGGACTGACATTAAGGGTTGTCCTACACACATCCCATAGGGACTGACATTAAGGGTTGTCCTACACACATCCCATAGGGACTGACATTAAGGGTTGTCCTATGCACATCCCATAGGGACTGACATTAAGGGTTGTCTTACACACATCCCATAGGACTGACATTAAGGGTTGTCCTACACACATCCCATAGGGACTGACATTAAGGGTTGTCCTACACACATCCCGTAGGGACTGACATTAAGGGTTGTCCTATGCACATCCCATAGGGACTGACATTACGGGTTGTCCTACACACATCCCATAGGGACTGTCCTTGAATGGCCCAGCCAGAGCCGGGACTTGAACCTGATCGAACATCTCTGAAGAGACCTGAAAATAGCTGTGCAGCGACCATCCCCATCCAACATGACTGAGCTTAAGAGGATCTGAAGAGAAGAATGGGACAAACTCGCCAAATACAGGTGTGCCAAGCTTGTACCCAAGAAGAATTGAGGCTGTAATTGCTGCTAAAGGTGCTACAACAAAGTACTGAGTAAAGGGTTTGAATACTTATGTAAATGTATTTTTATACATTTATTTTTTATAAATTTGCTAATATTTCAAAAAAATCAGTTTTTGCTTTGTCTTGATAAGGTATTGTGTGTAGATTGATGAGTAAAATTTTCTTTTTAAATCAATTTTAGAATAAGGCTGTAACGTAACAAAATGTGGGAAAAGTCAAGGGGGCTGAATACTTTCCGAATGCACTCTATATAGCAGATTGTGTCTGCTGGAGTTCAAATTAGATACCACAGAAATATCCCTCAACCTTTCTCTTAAGCCTGTTACCACCCTAATCCCACACACACCCCTCCACCCATCCTGCTCATTCGCCTGCAGTAATTCCCTCGGTGGTGCAATGCAAATCTGCACCACAGGGCCCACTAAGCAGCTTTCTGGTGCCTGCATCGTTCCTAAAACAAATGTCGGGGGAGAGGAGACACCAGTGGTGTATTCATTAGTGCACATTGTAGCAAAACAAAAATGAGAGTTTCTTAGTGGATAAATTCAGGTTAGTCTCTCCCAGTTTCGTCCCATTTGCTTCAATCTGTTTCGTAGTGAACACACCACAGGCAAAAACACTCCTCTTCAGAGAGACCAAGCACAACATTATGGGTTGGGTTGCCATATTGGACATTTTGAAAAGCCACTTGTTGAACATTTTAACCAAAGGAAGAGTAGAATGAACTGGGAATAATATTGAGTGCTAATTTTTTGCGATCAGATATACTATTTCATGCCTGATTAATATTTGAGCCAGTAGCCTACATATATTATTTTTTACATATAATTTTTTTTTTTTTTAAACCTGATCATCCTGAACTCGTACAATTTAAAATCACATTTACCTCTATATTTTTACCAAATTGTAAGAAATAGCATGCCAGGGGAGGCCTGTGCAGGGTAGGGAGGGAAGAATGCATCTCCCTAGTAAATTTGGGAGAAATTGTAATGAATGAAACCTATATAAAAATCATTTTGGTACTTGTAGGTTATGTCATTGTGAATGTAGCTGTGGCAGGGTGACACCCTCACTGAATGACACCCTACAAGTCTTTGTTTGGAACTTCATCCAAACCTGTGACCAGAAACAGCCAAAGTCCCTTCGGTCTCTTTCTAACCTGTCCTCCTTGCCTGCTGGCCTGTCTCTAGGTATGTCACTGTCAGCAGAGGAGATCTCTCCACCTTCATTCCTCTCTCAGGGAAAGCCTCTGCCGAGAGCTAATGATGGGTGTAGGTAACTGATCAGTCTGACTAGTTCTCCTATTTTAACTGCTCTCTCACTGCCTGTCCAGACTAATAGATGACTTCCTCTACCTGCCACAATCAAACAACCTCAGTCCCCATTACAATTACAACCACTCACTCTCCTCACTCTCAATCCACAGATAAAGCACCAGGCAGTTTCAGCTTGATAATAGAATGGCTGTGGTCCTGAAATGCCCATTGATGGGAATTAGTTGATAGCACCAGCAGGACCCCTCTGCCTCCCTGGAGTCATCAGCCTGCGCTCTGCCTAATCTCTTCTGGGACACACAGTGGAAATGACAAAGCCCATTACCATGACGACCCGGATGACACGCGTAATGGCGCCCAATGGCTGACTGACCATATGCACCATGCAGAGCGAGGTGACAAGTGTGGCTGCCCTTCAGTTGTACCGTACTTGACACTTGTCACATGCTTCCACAATGTTCTTTCTGAACATTTCCAGGAGAGAGTCTCTGACAATCTTTTTGGATCCCCTAATTCATGACTTTATTTCTGATTCTCGTTGAGTAGAGAACCTTCCCCTATGTGGGCTAACATTCCTAGTGGGCTGCTACACTGCATGCTTAATGTATTTTGAGATATGTCTCAATGCTCACTTGAGTGAATGGTTTCTGAAATTGACAAATATGACTGAACTGAGCCTACCTGTGATTAGAATTCAATATACTGCCTGCTACTGACAGACAGACCCACAGGCTTCACTAAGGGTGTAGAGCAGAGGAGGCTGATGAGGGGAGGACAGCTCATAATAATGTCTGGAATGGTATCAAACACATGGTTTCTATATGGTTGATACCATTCCATTGACTCCATTCCAGCCATTACTATGAGCCGTCCTCTCCTCAGCCGTCTCACTGGAGTAGAGCTGCACCCAAGACCATGCCATCATCCTGTCGGTGCGAGACACATTTTCTGATTCTAATTGTTGAGATGTAAGGAGTCTTTCAACAGCATGAACTTTTCATCTAATTGCTGAGGAGTGTAAGTAAAGACAAAGTGAGCTTCAGCACTGAGCTAACTAATGGTGGTTCTATTGGACTGTCATTTGCTTGTGATGGAACCAACCAACCTCTACAGGGAAATGATGCAAACATGGACATTTTCCTACTTTGAATTTCATGACGGCAACTATAACGCATGAAGTGTGGATTTGCAGGTCAATTACACTGGAGGTTTATCGTGCTGAGCACAGTACAATGAGACTTATTATTTTCTGAACCAAACGGATTTGTACTCGACTCTTCTCAGAGCAGTGTGTTTAATGTAATGTCTGTTTTTTTGGCAATTAAAAGCGTTGAACAAAAAATAAAATACTTTCAAAAGTTCAGAAATTCTAAAGCTCCCTGAGAATGTCACTTGTTTTTCCCCCAATGGGTTCACAGCTGGCCTACCTACTCTATTTTCTCCATCCCGTTCCTTTCTCAAAATAGAGCAGGCAGAATCTCCCTGGTTAGTCCATTTGCCGTCTAAATGGAAAATAGAAAGCCATTTAGAACATTAGTTTCCTCCGTTCTGGGTGGATTCCAAGGTAAGTATAGCAGGTCAATTTGATAGCAATTTCCTGGGAACCCTACTGTGAGCCTAATGGGGTTCTGCTGACAATATTCTTTTCAATTCTTCTGCAGTTAGATATGCACCTTCAGAGAGGATATTGAATGTATCACCCAAGACATTTCCAACCCCAAATATTGTCCATACATCAAATTAGTTCAAATTTTTCATCTCAGTAGAGACTATACAAAAACACTTAAATAATGTGCATTATAGCAATAAATATATACATTGCTGGATAATTACCTTGTTTGACGGAGACAAATCTTTTGTTGGCTGCCTGGAAAATGACTTGTGGGTGGCTCTCCTCTAGATCAAACAGCTCATCCTTGCCAGGCTTGGAGCACCGGCCTGAGCGCAGCGTGCCAGTCGGGCCCATGGGTGTCAGGTACTTCCCATCGCAGTCCTTGAAGGCCAGCTTGCCTGACTTGAGCTCCAGGGTGAAGCTGGTGGTGGGGGTGTTCTCTTTGACCAGCTTCCCGTCGTTGCTGAGGAAGCGGCTGTCGCACGTCTTCAGGAAGTACTTTCCTTCCAGGTATACCAGGGTGACCAGGGAGTCCGAGCCCCAGGGGATGTTGCTGTCCACCGAGATCTCTCCTTCCCGGGCAAACAGGTGGGCGTAGCGTTTGCGCGCCACGCTGAGCAGGCTAGATTGCGGATGGAGGGCCAGGTGGACGGCCCACAGCTCAGGCTCCCCGATGGCCTGGGCGAAGCAGGACAGGTAGTCAGCCGAGCCTCCGAAGAAGCGCAGGTATGCCTCCGACTGCAGTGCCCAGCGGCCGTCCGACTGGGCCACGATCAGGAAGCGGCAGCCGGGCGAGTCGGGCTGCTCTGCCCCGCAGCTCACCTTACCATCCTTATCGGAGGCCAGGTAACGGCCCAGGTGGCTGCGAAGGAACACTACCTGGGTGTCCTGGTCCTCTTGCTCCAGAGTCCAGATCTGCTTCTTCTTCATGCTGGAGGCCGAGGCGTTCACCTTGAAGCCGAAGGCCTCGGCCGTTAGGTAACGGCTCTCGTGGTTGATGAGGCCAAACTGCAGCTTCAAGGCTTTGTTCATTCCGTTCGTGGGCATCGTCGATCCGTTGTCCATAGACACACACACACACACACAGAGGTCTGGAGTGGAAAGCTAGGATGAACGAGGGGGAGGGTAGAGGGGGAAGTGTTCCCCTTTCTCTTCTCTCCAGGCGCAAAATTTCCCTGCTTTAACAACCTCCTTCTGTCTAAATGCTTGACTTCCTCTCTCTCTTCCCCCAGAGGGTTTGCACAGGCACTTGCTCTCTGTTACCTAATCAGCCAGGATTAAAATCAGCAGGACACAGGACCTCAATCCAACGAGCCGCTGACGTCACATACCAGAGCACTAAACCCACCTCTCCCTCTCCTCTTGCCTTCATTCTCTTCTTACAAATACACTTTATCTCACGCCATGTTTCGTCTCCCCCTTTTTTTTCTTTCACACTCTCTCTATCACTCACAATGACACTCTCATTTCTCAGTCTTAAGTCTCTTCAGGCTGGCTCTCCATCACATAGTTAGGCCTGTATATACTGGAAACACATCCAGCATGGGGATTACCCTAGCACTGATCTCCTGGTGAGCCACAGCCTAATTGGAAAACGTCCAGTCGAGTAAAGGTGCTCTTCGTCTCCCTCTCTCTCTCTTCAGATTCTCATCTCTTTCCTTTCCCCTGCTCAAACAGGTTTTTATCTGATAGATTGGGTTTTACAGGGACAATGTATTGTACAATAGTCACCATTTGAATCGCCAGATTTCCCTAATTCAAATAAGCTTTCTCTTGTGTACACAATGTTAACAGGAGGGGATTTGAATATGTCCACAAAGCCCTCTTTCACTTCTTTCCTTTCTTCCTTTTGTTTAAATGAACTGGGAGATTGTGCCTTGAGTCATACTATGCCTTGAGTTGAATTGATTGATTAACTTGAATGTACAGTACAGTTTGGGAATTTATCAGGTTCAAGAGTGTGAGTCATTTATTGACCAAAACAGAACATTGTTTGTTCTAACACCCATAAACTACTGCAGGAGATTCAAGAGAACAAGATGTAATATATCCCCTGACAGTCTACTGCTAACACCAGACCACTCTCCCCTGACAGTCTACTGCTAACACCAGACCACTCTCCCCTGACAGTCTACTGCTAACACCAGACCACTCTCCCCTGACAGTCTACTGCTAACACCAGACCACTCTCCCCTGACAGTCTACTGCTAACACCAGACCACTCTCCCCTGACAGTCTACTGCTAACACCAGACCACTCTCCCCTGACAGTCTACTGCTAACACCAGACCACTCTCCCCTGACAGTCTACTGCTAACCCCAGACCACTCTCCCCTGACAGTCTACTGACAGTCTACTGCTAACACCAGACCACTCTCCCCTGACAACCTAACCCCAGACCACTCTCCCCTGACAGTCTACTGCTAACCTCAGACCACTCTCCCCTGACAGTCTACTGCTAACCTCAGACCACTCTCCCCTGACAGTCTACTGCTAACCTCAGACCACTCTCCCCTGACAGTCTACTGCTAACCTCAGACCACTCTCCCCTGACAGTCTACTGCTAACCTCAGACCACTCTCCCCTGACAGTCTACTGCTAACCCCAGACCACTCTCCCCTGACAGTCTACTACTCTCAAACACCATATGTGGAGAAACAGATTGTTGGATGTCTATGAACAAGCTGTAATACATCACTGTAGAAACACATCACATTGATGAGCTCTTGGGAAATGAAGTCCCATGTAGGGACTGACCACAGAACATGGAGGAGAGGCACACAGCAGAAAACCTAAAATGGCATTAACTACCATTGTTGCTGAGTGGGAGGGGGACAGCGGTAAGATGAGGGCTAGGGTAGGGTTTCCACTAGATAGCACAGCCACAAAGTCAAAATGGTCTAATTGTCTGTAAAAAATGATAGAAATAGGCGGAGTTTATGACTTTGTGGCTGTGGTAACTACAGTGACGGCCATCTGGTAGGTAGCCAGGTCTGTAGTAGATTGAACTGCATTGCCCCTTAGTGGTCATACACAGGAAAATATCTGCATTTTAGAAAAGGAAGTTAAAATGGGAAACCTCAATTATTGCATGGATATGACACAGATATATAGATCCATTTTTTCTGAAGACAGACTGACTATAACTGTGAAAGTGTCTCCAGCAAGACCAGTAAGAGTACATACACAGACATTAATCCTCTTTACTACTAAACAGCTTCTTCTGTCACTAAAACTTTCCATTTATGTGACAAATAACCCCTTGGATAAAGAGTTTCCTATTCTTCCCCTTAGGTTAAAGGTTATATGTTAATTGTACCAGAATAAATATCTCCTGTTTCTACTACACAGCTCCTGTGGGCTATGTAGACCTATGTTTTATATGTTCTAATTAAGCAATAAGGCCTGAGGAGGTGTGTTATATGGCCAGATTACTGTACAACGGCTAACAATGCAGAGTGCCTGGACACAGCCCTTAGCCGTGGTATATTGGCCAAACAGTATATCACAAACCTCTGAGGTGCCTTACTGCTATTATAACTATACCAACGTAATTAGAGGAGTAATAATACTTTTGTTGTCATACCCGTGGTATACGGTCTGATATACCATGGCTGTCAGCCAATCAGCATTCAGGGCTCAAACCACCCAGTTTATAATTAATATAAGGAAATGGTTTCAGATACCAGTGATCCATCCGTTTGCTCATAAGCAATGAACCATAAAGCATTCTTTTGTCAGAATATAGCATTAAATATTTTGTGATGAAACAAAGGTGTTGTTGAATTTATTCAGCCACTGTGTCTTCTTATTGTCTCGACCTTAGGCCTATATATCACGGCCGCAAGGCATATGAGCAAACATGTTATAGAGCA